>NC_056730.1:21102986-21291957 GCF_019279795.1 Protopterus annectens
GAGAACCTCTTGCTGTGAGGTGGCAATGCTAACCGCTGCACCACCATGGCTGCCCCTGCATACACACTAATCTATTATTCTGAAAAACGCCCAGCCCTACAAAATACCCTATTGCTCCACTGCAACTGATCTCTGTTCTGGAGAAAAATTCCTGTTAGTCACAAATAAGTCAAACAACTCAGCAGGGAACTCACTGAACTTCTCTTATGTCTCCAATGTCTGGAACACCATCCCTGCACAGCTAAGAATGACTGAAAAACTCCCAAGCTTTAAATGCTGCTTAAACAATACCTTAATCAGTCCTGGCCATGCTCATCACCAGGTTGTGACTTTTTACTTTAAGCACATATTACTCATAATTCATCTATGTTCTTCTTTTCTAAGCTGAGGTACCATACGCCTTATTTACACCTCTGTAAAATATTGCTCCTCTCATCTAGCCTTTTCTCCAACCACCTCCCTAATCATACCTCTCAATCTCTTAGTGCAAGAAATTTGGACAAAGTCAGAAATAATGGGGGACAAAGGCCCAGCTTATAACTTTAGAAAGTTGTTAGAATAGCAGGTTTTACTTTAGCATGCATTTTTTGAAGGATATGAAGTCTGGAGTTCAAATGTCTGATATTATTTATTGACTTCAGTCCTCAATGATTTGCCAGAAAACCAGAAATTTTATGAAGAACATACCAAAAATTTGAGGCAAAAACCTGGACAGTTGAGAGGTATGTCTCCCAATATAATTTCTCTTCACACAGTTCCCTTCCTTACAAACCTAAGTTAACACCCAACCTATTAGCTTTTCCTAATAAGCAGACTCCCAATGAACCTTAACACATAGTCGAGCTAACAATTCTCTTTTTAAGATCACTTTAGTCTGAGACTAATGTTATATAAATCCCATATCTCTTCTACTATATCAGACACCTTATTTTTCACCATATATCAGTATGCATATGTTGAAAACAGATCTATTACCACCTGTAACATGATGTTCTATAACAATATAACAACAGCTATGAATGAAAAATTGTGCTATGATGTAATGTGTACAGCTTTAACTTCAGCATTTGACAGGGCATACACAAAACACAGAACAATAGATTAGTACAACAAGGTATTGATGTACTCTTGATAAGATGGATAGCTGCATGGCTTACAAATAGGACATCGCAAATATCATACAGCAATTGGACAGGTGAAATCCTTGTTACAGTCAGGGTGTCCCATAGGGCTCTAGAGGTCCTAGGCCCTTACTTGTTTAGATTGTATTTTTCAGACCTAACATTTTCATCTGAGGTGTTCTACAGTCTATATGCAGATGACCTGAAATTGAGTAAACTGATTACATGTGTTACAGATAAGGCATGTCTGCAAAAGAACTTGACTAAATTGACCATTTCAGCACAAGAAAATAATATGCTGATAAATGCATCAAGAACTAAGCGTATGAGATTTGGGAGGCATAAATTGAAAGGTGAATATTTAATACAGCCCACAGTGATTGAAACTGAAGACTCATTTAAGGACGTGGGTATATATGGGTAGATTCAGCTTTGAGTTTTTCTAATCATGTCAACCGATTGGTTAGTGATAGTTATAGAATTATACGTTTTTTAAAAAGATTTATAAAGTCTAGGAAATCAAAAATAATGAAGTCACTGTTTGTTAGTTACATTAGACCCAAACTTGAGTATGGAATAACAATATGGAAACCCTGTAAGAAAACAAGCATGAGTAAACTGGAAAGAGTACAGCAGAAATATACCAAGGGTGTCCATGGATGTGAAAATTTAAGTTATTATGAGAGACTAAAATATCTGAACTTGTACAGTGTCTCTTGCAGATATCTAAGAGATCATATTATTCAGGTATATAGGGCATTTAGAGACAGCTACCTCTGGGAATGTTTGGGGTTATCAAAAAGTACTAGAGAATCATCAGACAACCTATGTAGAAGATTCTATAAGAATGACAAGTGTACTAATTGATTCTCTGACAGAGTAGCTGATGCATGGAACAGACTACCAAATAACATTGAAGCAAGTATTAGTTTAGATATTTTTAAGAACAGTGAAAAAGTATTTTGGTATATTGGCAATCTAGAAGGGCATTAATGCCCGTGCTTGAAATATGTGCATGTATATTAGTCTTCAAGATATTTCCACTACTTCCTACTAACTTTTTCTTGCAAAACACACAACAGCCTCTAATGCCAATATAACAATTTTTCTGACACACTGCCATCTCAATTTAGTGCTTTACTAAAACGCATATGCACTATGTAAAAGGTATGAAAACAGATACTCCATACATTTCCTTAAAGTAAATTGCACTTATATTTTTGTTATGTAACAAATCTTTTTCTCAAACCTGTAAATGTTAATATGCATCAACTTTTGGATGGAGCTTTTCTCTCTGGGTCCTAGTAAAAATGGTCTCTGCCCAGCTGGACTTTCCTGGTCAACTAAGACAAATAAATAATAAATAAATAGTACTTGATATAAACAACACTGTACCCGTAAGGGTGAGTCGAAAATGGATGGAAAACATTCTGAAGACACAATGACTCAGTCATCTTGGTTCATTTCAGAGGTTCTTAATACATTTACAGCCAAGATGACCATTGAGCACCGTAGTAGTTGAAGCCCTAGGTCTCAAACCCGAATACCTGTTCTCATCAGTGCAGTGCACAACTACTTTACCATTGTGGCACTTCTATTGACATAAATTGTTTATTTTTCATGAGAACAAACACTTTCAAAAATTTATCAGAATGTTAGCAGTGCCTTTCATTAATACAGCACCATCATCAGTGTTTCTCCATAGGTTCATAAATAACTGCTAGGCTAACTGCCCTTAAGAGCCATTTTAAGCCTAGCTAATTTCCTTTTTTGTGTTTGAATTAACCTATCCCATTTAATTATATGTTGGCCTTACTCATCCCATCGTTGATAATTATATATTACCACAATGAGAATAACTGGGATCATATCATAGACAATTTGAGGGGACCCATGCATGGGATAAAGCCTTTTGAAGCTGACGCTGGTCCATCAGTAGTACAGGGGACTGTCCTGAGGTACATTTTCTTTTTCCCAACCATAGGTTTAAACTAATCTTAAATATGGACAGGGATGAACTTTATGTGGATGGGTAGCCTGTTCCATATTTCTAAAGCCAAGTACCAAGTTCACAATTAACCCTGTTTCTACTGAAACTGATGTCACAATGATTTTCAGTTTAAATGAACACTTTATAGCTACTACATCTGACATCTGCCAACAGAATGTTGATATATACCACGCATCACCTCAAACTATAGTACTAATCTGATAAATAATTTTTTGTAAGAATAAGTCCCAATTACTACAGCTAAGAAATTCTTGAACAAGCTACAACCTATTACATTAGCAGCAGACAATGTTCTTACTGGGCATCTTAAGTTAGGAACAATTAGAATAAGCAACCCATTCTCTATATTAAAGAAAACATTTTTGCAAGAATCTTCTGTTCCAAAAATATGGAAAACCTATTTTATTATACCAACATACATAAAAGAGTTAGCCCCACTGAACATTCAAACTATCGACCTCTTGCAATACTCCTTCCCCTCTCTAAAGTACTAGAAAGATGCATCTGTCATCAAACCCTAAACTTTCTTCTAGAAGAACACATACTTTTGCCCTCACAACATGGCATCTGGCCTAATTACAGCAATAAAACTGCACTGTTACATTTTCTAGACACAGTCAACCAAAACAGAAATGTAGGTAACCCTGTCTCCACCTTTTCTGGACCTCTCAATGGTATTTGATACTGTATCTCTCTTCTCAAAAAGCTCTCACAACTAGGACTAAGCAGTGCTGTCTTTAAATGGTTTTCACCTTAACAGTCATACATAATCTGATAAATGGCAGGATACTCACTCTACTCACCAGCTAGTACAAACAGAAGTATTACAGGGGTCAGTAAAAGGACCCCTCCTGTTAAATACATTCATAAACAATATGCACAGGAGTCAGGACATCCAAACATGCAACAATCTTAGAATATGGTGATGGCTCATCTCTTATCTACTCAGTCACAACACTATCCCATCTCCAAACAATCATCTGAGTCTCCTGCTCGTCTATTGGGACCTGGATAAAACAATCTTAACTATTGATCAATTACCAAAAACAAATCAATCTCATTTACCTGCAATAACTTTCCACCATCTAACAACACAGTAAGTGAAGTCTCATCTGTTAACACCAAAATAGGAGAAGTCACCTATATCAAGTTACTGGGTGTCATCATAGATGACAAACTTATATTTGACCAGCACATCAGTGCTGTTGTCCAAAAACACCACAAATTAAGGCTACTTTACAAAGATATGCCACTGATCATAGCAGGAAGGTAACTGTAATATCCTTCTTACTTCGTAGCCTGTTGTATGCATCTGCAATTTTCACTAATCTTTAGAAAACACTAATGAACAAGCTTTGACTGTTATAATAAAAATAAGGAAATTTACATCTTTCCAAACTGAAGCCATTATTGTATTTCCTTGCAGAACCTGAACTGGCTAGACCTACCACACCACATATAATATACACAGCTTATAATGGTATATAAAATACTGCAACATTCCTCCCTCAACACTCCAGCCATCAGCAATACAGTAAAATCATACAATCCCAAAAGGAACCTTAAATCAAAGGACCAACATCGAAAAGAATCTTAAAAATCGAGCAACTCATTTAGACACTTCTTGTACTCAAGCATAGCAGAACTATTAAACAGCATTCCCTTCACCATCAGTCATATAAACAATATCCAAACTTTTAAAACCAACCTCAAACTACAGCTAAATCTTACAAGAATTTGCAAATGTCCTGAATCTCCAGGTTAAAATACACAAACACATGATTTCCTGCTTTTACCATCTAAACCATTTCTTCCCACCTGGGCCTTTATGTCTTACCGAAGTGAATTTATTGCACTCCACCAATGAGAAACATATGTACTTCTATTGCTATATTGGCTTACAAATCAGCATGATTATAGATGCACATCGCATTTAGCTTCCAAATGGACACTCTGCTGCTTAGTGATGTTATTACATTTATACTAATAATTTCCTCCTTCAGAGATGTTCTGAAATATTTATTTATTTATGTATTTATTTACATTTGTTGACTGGGAGTGTCCGACTGGACGTAGTTCCATTTACAGCGGAGGCCCGGAGAGAAAAGCTCCACAGTTAAAATAAACAGGCAGTAGTTACATTGGATTTACATAGCAATTAACAATTTGATCAATGCACCAATTAACAATTATAAACATAGTTACAGATGAAGAACATTGTACATCAGTAGACAACTAGAATCTTTATCATCTGTGAAGTACATAACAGACATTAACAATTGTTACAATAAGGAGTTCCTCCTGTATAATAAGTAGTTAGGCTTATGAGCATCTGAGCTTGCTATAATCAAGGTAGTTAGTGGGGTGGAAAGAAATGTAGTGGGTGGATGGGCTGGGTGATATTAGAGGGGGAGTTGCAAGGGCATAGCCAGCATCTTTTTAGGTGTGCTTTTAGTCAAGTTTTGAAGTGGGTGCATGATGGTACAGAGGTAATTGTGGGTGGGAGGGAGTTCCATAATTTGGCTATGGTGCAAGAGAATAGTGCTTCTCCAGCAGAGTTATTGGCTTTAGTGACCTGTAAGTGATTTTTGTTGTTGGATCTTAGTGGTCTGGTGGTGCGATAGGGTTGGAGTAGATTCTGGAGGGATGGGACTTTTAGTGGATGGTTTACTAGCTTGTGGGCGAGTGTGAGTTGATACCATTGAAGGAGGTGAGGGAGTTCAAGCCAGCCCAGTTCAGCAAGTGAGAGACAGTGGTGACTATGGTAGGATGCCCCTGTGGCGAATTTGGCGATTTTGTTGTAGCAGGTCTCTAGCTTGTTTAGATCGCATTGCCTTAGATTGGTATATATTGGAGAGGCATAAAGTAGGGTGGAGATAAGGTGGGAATTTGCTACTGAAATCTTTGCTGCTTTGGCGAGAAGTTGCTTATTTCTGTATAACGCACCTAGTTTTTTGTGGACTTTTTTTACGGTCATGGATATGTGAATGTCAAATTTTAGTTTATTGTCTATTTCCATTCCCATCAATTTGGTGTGTTCTGTTGGGTGTATAGTGGTGTCGTCTTTTGCTGTGATGTTAAAGTGAGAGTTGTTTTGAGTATGTTTGGTGGGTTGGAAGATGAGTAGTTTAGTTTTGTTTGGGTTGAGTATTAATTGGGCATTGGATAACCAAGTTTCAACAGAGGAAAAGGCTTCCTGTGTAACATTTTACAGTTTGGGTAGGGGCTGGGCTGAGCAGATGATGGTTGAGTCATCTGTGTATTGTATGAGTGTGCCATGTTTGGTGGCAGAGGCTAGATTATTGGTGAAAATAGAGAAGAATAGGGGTCCAAAGATGGATCCTTGGGGAACCCTTATAGAGACAGGTAGTTGGGGAGATATGTCATTCTGCCATACAATGGATTGTTGGCAGTCAGACAGGTAACTCTGAAACCAGTTGGTGACTGATTGATAGAAGGATAGGTTATTGAGGACAGAGATGAGTTGTTTGTGTGGGACCATATCAAATGCTTTAGATAGGTCCAGGAATGTAGCAGAGGAGAGATAGCCATTGTTTTTATGCTGAAGGATAGTATTAGTAAAGGAGACTGAGGCAGTGGTGGTGCTATGGTTTGGTCAGAAACCATGCTGAGTATTGGAAAAGAGGTTGTTAGTAAGGAGGTAGTCTGAGACCTGAGAGTGAATGCATCTCTCTAGTATTTTGGAGAGTGGAGAGAGAATAGCTACGGGGCGGTAATTGGTTAGTTCTGCGGAGGGTCCGCCTTTGTGGAGGGGAATTTATATGTGATACTTTCCACAGTGTGGGAACGTAACTTTCTGACAGAGATCGGTTAATCAAGATGGATACTGGGTAGGCCAGAGCATCAGCTGCGATTTGTAGGTATTCACTTGGGAGGTTGTTTGCTGCTAATATGGTGGGCTTAAGTTTAGTTAAGAGTTTTTTTTATGTCAGAGGTAGGAACAGGAGAAAAAGAGAAGACAGTGGGGAGATTACTAGTTGAAGGTGTGGGTTGGAGGGGAGGGGGGAGTCTAGGGCAGACTGGTAGTATTGGAATTTGTCCTGTTGTTTCATAGTTTCATAGTTTCATAGTAGTGTACTAGGCTATCTGCCCGGGGGCATTTATAAGCCTAGCCAACAGTGATGTGGCTTTACGCCACCCCATACTATATAGTTGCGCCTCTCTAGTAGTGACACATGTGGGACCCCATTATTTAGTAAACTATACCTCTGTCTAGTAGTGACACTGAGGTGACTCGTAAACTTGATCTCCCATCCATGCATCGAGATTTTTCTTGAACAGTGCCAATGAAGGGCTCTGTCTCACATGAACTGGGATTTTGTTCCAGAGTATGGGTAACCTCTGTGTTATGAATCTATCCCTCCAGCATGTCCTATTCATATTTGTGCAGAGGTTGAAATCTTTAGCTCGTGTGGTTCTGTTGGATTTGGATTTTTTGAGATGGAGCATGTCCATCAATTCCTGGTTGGACATGGCCCTGTATGTTAGGCACAAATCACCTCTGAGCAGGCAGCATGCTACTGAATAGAGCTGGAGTTTCTTTAATCTAGCTGGATAAGGCACATGTTTGAGACCTATGATCCTCTTGGTGAGGTACTTCTGGGGTCTTTCCAGTTGTTGCATGTGCTGGGTGAGATACATCCCAAATGGAGCATTATATTCAATCATGGGCCTGACAAGGGAGGAATATAGAGGTACAATGACCTCCTTTGATCTGGATGAGAATCCCTTCATGATGAGATGGGCAAGGTAGAATGTCTTTCTGACCACTTTGGCAACATGGTTGTCAAAGGAGAGGTCACTATCGACTTGAGTCCCCAGGTCTCTGATTACTTCTTCCGTATTCAGTGGGTTATTGTCTACGTGATAATTTGTGGGTACTTTGTTTTTCCCAAAGGGGATGACTATACATTTTTTGGCGTTAAGTTTGAGGCCATGATTCCGGCACCAGTTGTCCGTTTCAGTGAGACCCTTCTGTAGGATGTGTGTGTCGGCAGGTGAATCAACTATGGCACCCAGTTTGCAGTCATCTGCAAACTTTGTCAGCCATAATCCTTCCATATTTGCTTTCACATCTGAGAAGTAAATGCCGAATAGGAGTGGACCCAAGACTGAGCCCTGTGGGACACCACTTGTGACTGGTTTTGAGTCTGACATGGCTCCAGCAATTTTAACCTTATGGGTTCTGTTTTTTAGCCAGTTTGCTACCCATCTTGTGACATATGGATTTACATTTAGGCTGCTGAGCTTGTCAATGATGCCAGAGTGTGGTATCGTGTCAAAGGCCTTAGCCAAGTCCAAATAGGCAGTGTGGACAGCCTTGCCCTCATCGATGGCACTAGTGACTGTCTCAAAGAAGTCAACCAGGTTTAAGAGGGAGGATCTGCCGTTTACAAAACCGAAGTGTGTGGGATCAGGGGTCTGCAGCCCCCCAATGTCCCTTTTTATGTGTTCCATGATGTTTTTTTCCATAGTCTTACAGACCAGGCTGGTCAAACTTATGGTAGTTACCTGGGTCAGTAGAATTTCCCCCTTTGTGGAGTGGGACCACTGTTGCTGTGCGCCAGTGTTCAGGTACATATCCTGTAGTGAGGCTAAGATTGAATAGAGTTCTTAGGGGCGGGTTTAGTTCATCTTGAAGTTCACGTAACACGCAACCGGGGATACCATCGGGTCCCATAGATGCTGTGTTTTTTGCCTTGTTGAGTGATGATTTCACCTGTGTGTCTGTGATGACAGGTAAGTTACATTCAGCAGGGATAATTACTTCATCTTTAGGGGGTGAGGGAGGAGAAATTTGCACTGAACCTATCTGCCAGAATGTTGGCAATGTCAGTAGGGTCAGTGAATTTTTTGTCATTGTGTACTAGCTCAGAGCATATCTGAGAATTTCCTCCCAAGGTTCTGACATAATTGAAGAAGGCTTTGTGATTGTCTTTGGTATCCTTGGCAATCTTTTTCTCAAAGTTTGCTTTAGATGTTTTTATGAGAGAACGTAGTTTTACTTGTGCTGATCAGGAAGCCTTTCCCTTGTGGGATTTGGCTTTGTCCTGCAGTAGCTTCCTTCTTTTGTTGTACAGTTTGTTTATAGCGGGTCCACCAAACCGTGGAGAGGATCTTGGTTTTAGTTGGGATTGCTTGATCCATGCATTCTTGGAGATGTCCGTAGAAGGCTTTTGTGAAGGATTCAGCATTTTGGGATGTGGTTTCCATTAACCCAGTAGGCTTAAAGGATATCATTTCTGACTTGAGGAGCACAAAGTCAGCTTTTGAAAAGTTTTTCACTGTAGTCTTTTGTTCTGGGGTGGGGTGGGATATGTACATCCAACATGATCAGTTTATGATCAGATCTTACTAGTGAGGAGTTTATATCGAGCATTTGGACCCCATGTTTGTGATAATCAGGTCAAGTATATTATCTCTCCTCGTAGGAGAAGTGACCAGTTGCTCCATAGCATTTGAGTTTATGAATTCCAGGAATCTTTGGGCTAGGGTGTTAGGGCTAGAATAGTGGGCCCAGTCTATGTTGGGGTAGTTGAAGTCACCCAATATGATGGTGTTTGGTGTGACATTCATATCCTCCAGTGTTTTCAGGAATGCTTGATGGGATTCCTGGGATTGGGAGGAGTTCTATAACATGCGACCAGTTGTATGGCAGTTTTGCCTGTGGTGAGTAAAACTTGTATGGTTTCTGATGCTTCATGGGTAGCCACCAATCGAGAGGTGTAGGTGTCCTTTATGAAAATGGACACTCCCCTTGTGGTTCGGCCTGGAACTTGAGGTCGAAACATGATATGAGGTATAGCCTGGTAGCTGGAGTGCTCTCAGGAGCCTTAAACCAGGTTTCGGTTACTGCACAGACATCGATGTTTTCCATACTGAGAAGTGCTTGAGTGCCTGCATCTTGAGATTTAGACTTCTGGCGTTGAGCAGCATTACCCTTAATTTTTTCCATTTTTGTTTTTATGGAGGTTGATTTGTCCTTTGAGCATTGCCTAAAAAGGCACTATGGGGTGGCAAGAGCCTTGGCCAGTATCCGGAAGCCCAGTGGTGACAGGTGCAAGCCATCCCTTGTCCAGCATATCATCGCAGGCTGACAGACAGTGGAGCCCCCTAGAATGACACCAGTGATTAAGCCAATTGTTAAAACTGATCATTTTGTCTTTGTACTGAGGCATCATTCTTGGTGAAGGCAGGATGCTGCTCAGGGTCAGGGTCATACCAGTCTGGGCTACATAATCGGAGAGCTCCTCAATGTCTCTTTTCATGTAGTCCAGGACTCAGGTCATTCACACCCGCATGGACAATGACTGAATCATACTTGTACTTGCTTTGGAGTGACCTGAGTGCGTGTGTAATGTGGCGGATCCTAGCCCCCGATAGGCAGCTCACCGTTACCCTCTCCTTATTCAGCCTGGTAAGTGGAACATCGGTGTGTCTGACTATAGAGTCACCTATTACTAGTGTCTCTGGCATAGTATTTTGCCTTAGGGGCTGTGATTGTGCGACACACCTGTTGCTTGAGGTATGTGTTGTAGGTGTTGCGTTTTGTGGGGGTGTATTTCTGGGTGTCTGCTTTGGAGGCCTCTGTCGTTTTGGTAAGTTTTTTATAAGAGCCTACGAGTATGTCTTTGTGTTTTTATGTGTTTGGTTTGCATTAGTGGTGGTTTTATGTGTGACTGGTTTTGTTTTGGGTGTGGGTACCATCTCCTCCTGACTGGTCTTGCCAGTCCTGAGTTGAGAGAGTTCAGCCTCCAGTCTGGCTATATAGTTGCATCTCTCACAAGTATATGTGTTAGTAGGAAGGAGGAGAGGGTTGTCTGTGTACATGAGACAATTGTAACATTGTCTTAAGATTCCCAGATTAACCAGCTGAACAAGAGAGGATGCTAGTGGTCTACCATTCGACATACTAGAATATTATAAGGAGTGTTGTGCCTTTAAGGGAAGTGGGTACTCACAGGGGTAGTGGATGCCTGTGGTGCTTACTTTAGGGTAAGAGTGCTTGTTTTATTATGAGTGCTTGCTAAGGATAGAAGTTCTGAAAACAAGTGCTAAAATATACAGCTAAATAGACTGAGTAGAGCTTCTAAGGGAAAAATTGAAGAGCACACTTGTCGGAGCCAGAAATAGTTAAAACCTGTATAAAATAGTTTACACCTGTATAACCGCTGCTGGCGGATTTTTATACAGGGAACTTGAAAAGAGCTAGAAATGGTCCAAGGCAACCAATGAATTACAGCTCAAGTACTGAGGTCACTTCCCCCAGGGACAGATAGGCTGCTCAAGCCCACTCCCACTGGTGAGCTCAGAAACTTCCTTCTATCCAAGTAAGGCAATGGCCAACACAGGAACTACACACAGCCCAGAGTACAGCAAAGCCTGTATACTGGTCTTAACTAGTCGAGCAAAGGTGGGAAAACAAGGATTATTTTTTTTTTGTTTTTTGTTTTTTTTTAGGAAAGAACACAGAAATGCAGTTAGGCAAACAGTAAAATCGATTTACACAGGCTAGCACACTTTAGTGAGCAGCCTCAGCAATTAACTTAGCAAAAAAACAGTATTATTCGACCAGAGTCGACCAAAATGCTACTTTTAAGTGCAGATACTTTATAATTCAGCAGAAAAACACAAAAACAGTTGTATCTTATTAAATGAAAGCCAGAGAGGACAATGCAGATAAAAAAAAGCCAAAAAGTACTTAAATCAGGAAAGTGGTCACTTCTTTCAGTTCTCTGTTGCCAGGACCCCTCTGCAGGACCACGTGGAGCTTTGCTTGGGTATATAGCAAAAAAAAACGCCCTGAGGCGGATTTTTATACAGGGAACTTGAAAAGAGCTAGAAATGGTCCAAGGCAACCAATGAATTACAGCTCAAGTGCTAAGGTCACTTCCCCCAGGGACAGATAGGCTGCTCAAGGCTCCCCACTCCCACTGGTGAGCTCAGAAACTTCCTTCTATCCAAGTAAGGCAATGGCCAACACAGGAACTACACACAGCCCAGAATACAGCAAAGCCTGTATACTGGTCTTAACTAGTCGAGCAAAGGCGGGAAAACAAGGATTATTTTTTTTTTGTTTTTTGTTTTTTTTAGGAAAGAACACAGAAATGCAGTTAGGCAAACAGTAAAATCGATTTACACAGGCTAGCACACTTTAGTGAGCAGCCTCAGCAATTAAAAAACAGTATTATTCGACCAGAGTCGACCAAAATGCTACTTTTAAGTGCAGATACTTTATAATTCAGCAGAAAAACACAAAAACAGTTGTATCTTATTAAATGAAAGCCAGAGAGGACAATGCAGATAAAAAAAAGCCAAAAAGTACTTAAATCAGGAAAGTGGTTGCTTCTTTCAGTTCTCTGTTGCCAGGACCCCTCTGCAGGACCACGTGGAGCTCTGCTTGGGTATATAGCCTTTATGCAGGGAACTTGAAAAGAGCTAGAAATGGTCCAAGGCAACCAATGAATTACAGCTCAAGTGCTGAGGTCACTTCCCCCAGGGACAGATAGGCTGCTCAAGGCTCCCCACTCCCACTGGTGAGCTCAGAAACTTCCTTCTATCCAAGTAAGGCAATGGCCAACACAGGAACTACACACAGCCCAGAATACAGCAAAGCCTGTATACTGGTCTTAACTAGTCGGGAAAACAAGGAGTATTTTTTTTTGTTTTTTGTTTTTTTAGGAAAGAACACAGAAATGCAGTTAGGCAAACAGTAAAATCGATTTACACAGGCTAGCACACTTTAGTGAGCAGCCTCAGCAATTAAATTAGCAAAAAAAACAGTATTATTCGACCAGAGTCGACCAAAATGCTACTTTTAAGTGCAGATACTTTATAATTCAGCAGAAAAACACAAAAACAGTTGTATCTTATTAAATGAAAGCCAGAGAGGACAATGCAGATAAAAAAAGCCAAAAAGTACTTAAATCAGGAAAGTGGTCGCTTCTTTCAGTTCTCTGTTGCCAGGACCCCTCTGCAGGACCACGTGGAGCTCTGCTTGGGTATATAGCCAAATTACCACCTCGTAATTGCTAGTTTTATACAGGGAACTTGAAAAGAGCTAGAAATGGTCCAAGGCAACCAATGAATTACAGCTCAAGTGCTGAGGTCACTTCCCCCAGGGACAGATAGGCTGCTCAAGGCTCCCCACTCCCACTGGTGAGCTCAGAAACTTCCTTCTATCCAAGTAAGGCAATGGCCAACACAGGAACTACACACAGCCCAGAATACAGCAAAGCCTGTATACTGGTCTTAACTAGTCGAGCAAAGGCGGGAAAACAAGGATTATTTTTTTTTGTTTTTGTTTTTAGGAAAGAACACAGAAATGCAGTTAGGCAAACAGTAAAATCGATTTACACAGGCTAGCACACTTTAGTGAGCAGCCTCAGCAATTAACTTAAAAAAACAGTATTATTAAATGCTACTTTTAAGTGCAGATACTTTATAATTCAGCAGAAAAACACAAAACAGTTGTATCTTATTAAATGAAAGCCAGAGAGGACAATGCAGATAAAAAGCCAAAAGTACTTAAATCAGGAAAGTGGTTTCAGTTCTCTGTTGCCAGGACCCTCTGCAGGACCACGTGGAGCTCTGCTTGGGTATATAGCCAAAAACCTGAGGCGGATTTTTATACAGGAACTTGAAAAGAGCTAGAAATGGTCCAAGGCAACCAATGAATTACAGCTCAAGTGCTGAGGTCACTTCCCAGGGACAGATAGGCTGCTCAAGGCTCCCCACTCCCACTGGTGAGCTCAGAAACTTCCTTCTATCCAAGTAAGGCAATGGCCAACACAGGAACTACACACAGCCCACAATACAGCAAAGCCTGTATACTGGTCTTAACTAGTCGAGCAAAGGCGGGAAAACAAGGAGTATTTTTTTTTGTTTTTTTTAGGAAAGAACACAGAAATGCAGTTAGGCAAACAGTAAAATCGATTTACACAGGCTAGCACACTTTAGTGAGCAGCCTCAGCAATTAACTTAGCAAAAAAACAGTATTATTCGACCAGAGTAAATGCTACTTTTAAGTGCAGATACTTTATAATTCAGCAGAAAAACACGAAAACAGTTGTATCTTATTAAATGAAAGCCAGAGAGGACAATGCAGATAAAAAAAGCCAAAAAGTACTTAAATCAGGAAAGTGGTCGCTTCTTTCAGTTCTCTGTTGCCAGGACCCCTCTGCAGGACCACGTGGAGCTCTGCTTGGTTATATAGCTTTTATACAGGGAACTTGAAAAGAGCTAAAAATGGTCCAAGGCAACCAATGAATTACAGCTCAAGTGCTGAGGTCACTTCCCCCAGGGACAGTTAGGCTGCTCAAGGCTCCCCACTCCCACTGGTCAGCTCAGAAACTTCCTTCTATCCAAGTAAGGCAATGGCCAACACAGGAACTACACACAGCCCAGAATACAGCAAAGCCTGTATACTGGTCTTAACTAGTCGAGCAAAGGCGGGAAAACAAGGAGTATTTTTTTTTTGTTTTTTGTTTTTTTTAGGAAAGAACACAGTATTAGCTTTTTGACTCTATTGCATAGTTCTAGGAATTTCTGTCTAGTTGAGGGGGTTTTGGTTTTGCGCCAGTGCTCCCAGGCTTTATCCCTTTTTTTCATTTCTGACATAGTGGTTTTCTGTAGCCATGGGGAGGGTTGTGCTTTGGTTCTGGAAAGTCTTATGCGGGCGTGGTAATTAAGGATGCTCAGGAAGGTAGTATTAAAAAATTCAACTGTGTCATCAAGACTAAGGTGCTTTAGAGAATGCCAGTTGCATTCTTTGAGGGATGAGATGAATGTGAGTGGGTTAAAGTTTAGTTTTTTACATATATGATGGTAGATGACAGACAGGTTTAGCTTGGTATAGGTGTTTTTTGAGTAGGAATGTTCGGGAGTGATCACTGAGGCTACCTGATAAGCAGCCTGCTATATATGACTGGGGGCTCTTACTGACTAGTATCCAATCCAGGGTAGTGTGCTTGTTGGAGTTTTTTATTTATCCTGGTTGGCAACTGGACTAGTTGGGTGAAGCCATGAAGGTTTAGATGATGGGTTGGATGGTTGCCAGAACAGGATTGCCAGTCAGTATTGAAATCACCTAAAATTATAGTTTCTTGGGGGAGATGGTGGGTAGACCAGCTGAGGAGGTTTTCTAGTGGAGGGATGTTTTGGCCAGGTGGGAAGTAGCATCCAATTATGTTGATGGTTTTATTTTGTATACTTTTAATATGCATACATGTCGCTTCTTAAAACTTACTGAACTTTATATCTTTGTGTAATACTTCTTGTTTATTCAGTTGAAATGAATTTCAGTATTATTGCAAATGTTTCTTTAGAACTTGTTTCAACCTTGTTATATTGTACGCGTACTAATTCCTGGAGATTTTCTCCCCAGATGTGTTGCTTTAAATGGGTGTTGTACCCAGTTAGACTTCCCTGGAGAATTAATAAATAAATAAATGTTTCTGACTTGAAGGCTATTGATATGCATAAATACAGAATGCAAAGACAAATTATGGCCCTTATGACCACCTACTCAACCAGAGTTTCCATTTCCAGCTTTCTTTTTAACATAACATTTTCTTCACCAGTACTGCTGAGTTTCCTAGTAACTTCGATTCTTCTGCCTCTTCAGAAATGTTTGGATTCAATCCATCCACAACCCTGCCTTTGAACTAATAGTTTCTTCTGTCCACGACCAACCTTAAATGAAACGTTGTCCTAGGCTGCCCCACTGCTCCTCTACTGCCCACTACTCCCCACAGGCACATATCTTTCAGTGATACCCCCTGTTCCCCATCCTGGTTTCCTCATATCATGCAGATTACTTTGTTTTTCCTTTTCTCACATGTTGTCTTACTTTTCAGTTTTTTTCTGTATTTTACCACAACCTAAGTATTGAATTCAATGGTACCACTACACCCTAGCAAAATAATGTGATTTATAAATACTCTACGCTAATATAACAAATTACCTTTTCTAAGTGTAGTGTGAAGTTGCCCGAGAGCCCTACCAAAGTTCTCAGGCACAGCAGCTTCAATTTTAAGATGGACTGCTATTGCAGGCGAGGAGCCTGCCTGTAGTATAAGTTTCATTATACAGGCAGAGTTGGTCCACTGTAAGAGTCATTCACAGCCACAGCTTTAAATGTAGGGTGTACAGGTCTACAGGTAAATACAGACACGACAGGTGGCACAACTGTCATGTCTGCATTTACATGTCCAGGAGGGGTATGTGGCTGTGGGGGCCACTATACCACTAGGGAACAAGACTTAAAACTTCTTTGCTCTAGAATCAGAATCAGGGACAAAGGCAAAAATAACAGGAAGACAAACGGTCAATTTATTATTTATTTGCCATTTGTTAACCAGGTTAGTCTGGCTGGGCAGATGCCCTTTTTCAGCAGAGACCTGAATAGTAAAGCTCCATTACAGCAATGAATTATTTTTTTTTTTTTTTTACAATCAATTAAGTATTTAAGCATACAATCATGTAGAGATACATACAGCAAAAAATAGATTAATTTTAGAAGAGAAAGAACAATTAAACATAGATATAAGCAGTTATGTGCCATACAAACACAGATTCAACATCATAATCATAATTAGGATGGGAAATTTGCAAACCCAAGTATAAGTGTAGTGAGGCATACAAGTGGCAACAAAGAGAGGTCAAGATCAGGGACAACTTTGAAATAGTACTCAAATTCACTTTAAAAGTTAATAGAACACCAGTTTTGCATCAACAGATTAACAGAACCACAAGAAGTAAAAAACTGTAATATCTTTCATTATTCGCTGACTGTAATTTTCAGGAACAAACTAAAAAATGTATGTTATGTCAGACATGCCAAATTATGAGACAAAATCTGGGACATTCTACTAAATCATAGATAGCTGAAAAGTATGCCAGGGAGTTACAGCCTATTTTTTTTTTTTGTTAAGTGAAACAAACTATCTGAAAAGAGATTAAGGGATGGCTCACAATCCCCGTGACTATATGTGTGCAAGGTCACAATCCCTGTGACTATATGTGTGCAAGGTCACAATCCCCGTGACTATATGTGTGCAAGGTCACAGATCAGATGCCTTGGTGTCCTCTTGAAGTGCCATTGAGGTACATTGTTAAAAAAAACACATTGTCTTGTTTTTTCTTCTAAGTGCACTGCAGGCATGTTGTTAAAGTATTCTTCCTGTTGGCTAGTGTTCCCTCTAACCCTAAGTGCCATTATGTCAGGCTCTATCAGAGTTATCCCTGGTGTCTAGTGTTCCCCAACCCATGTTATGTTTAAGTGTTGTTAACGCATGATCTGTCAGAGTTATCCCTGGAGACTGGTATTCTCCAAACAATATTGCAAGAGTTGCTCATTATTCTAGGAAGTGTACAGGTGTGATAGCCCCACTCCACCCCCACCACATGCACATTCATTCTATACAGAGACACACAAATACAAACACACGCAAATACAAACACACACAAATACACACACACACACACACACACACACACACACACACACACACACACACACACACACACACACACACACACACACACACACACACACCTACAGACATATGCACACAGTCCTCCTCCCACCTGATCACACTCACGGCCACAGTCACCTATTCACACGAACAATACTAACCTACCACCATCATAAACCACTTCCCCACTCTAACCTCCATGGCAGGTACACACACTTATTCATAAACTCACACATGCAGCTCCACACATACATACATGCATACTCACTCTAACAGCTAAACACCCCCAGTACTTACTTCTACCAAGACAAATATGATCTTTTGACTGTGCTCATTCACAAGTGGTCAGGAGCAGCCATGCAAATCCATGCAGCTAAGTGGTTCTCTGTATCATTTGGCTGCATAACTGGCTTCACACAGACAGTTTTCAGGGTGAGAACATGGCTAACTAAGATATGCCTCTCCCCTGGAATGCCTCATTACCACTTTCTATGGCTGCAGTGACAACCCATCTCAGTGCTGCTTGTCATTGTGTTGCAGCAATGGGGTAGGGTTATCTCTAAATTGGGCCCTAAATATTAAAAATCACTGCGGTCTGGGTATGTAAATCAGGAGATCTCACTTGCTGGAGGCTAATTCTGGAGATTTGAAAACTGAATGTGAAATCACTGATTTTGCATACCCAGAAAACAATGCTTTTAACACATATCCACACACTTTTTTATCCATATTGAAATTATAGTAGTATACACCTTCCTGTACTCTCTCTTTTAATTTAAATACATCTAGTCTTGTCTCCACTGTATTACTAAATATTGATATTATATGAAAGTGCACTTTTGGGTGTGTGCTGTGCATTGAGTGTGACACCAGTGCCCTGGCCCAGCAATCAAGGAGCCTCAATCCTCACACCAGTGAGGGGCGTCTCATATAGGAAGAAAGGATAACAAATACACACAGTAAAGTGTAATTTCCCTTAAGAGCACACAGAGATCACAGTCAGTCCATGGCTGGTCACTGCCTTGCACTCCAGGTCCCCAATAAGACTCCCCACTGGCACAGCTATAGGGTCCAGATCTCAGCCAGCTGGGCAAGCTAAAATCTCCAGCACCCTCTCTGTCCAACCAGTGCTTCATGTATCTGCCCAAGTAGCTGACACACACACACACACACACACACAGACATACTTTGAGATGAGTTTATACAACCACACAGACACTCCTGGGAAAGGCTGGCACAGGTTCTCCAGCTGTGCCCCTTTTACCCAGACTATATGGTAAAAATCACTGCCACCACCCAGCTACTAATTATCAGCTACCCAAGGGCCCTTAAAATGGTGTCCAAGTATTACTGTGTAATATTATTATCTAATTTGTAGTATAAATAAACAGTCAAGGCTTATTAGAGTGACTTGGTCCAGTAATCACTATACGTATGCAATGTACTCTAGAGCTTAAATTATCTCTACACAAAACAGCCACAGTTGAAATGTTTTAAAATATTTAATAATAAATGATAAAAACACCAGACAATACTTCTTACTACACAGTGCTATTCAAGAGTTCAGAGATCACAGAGAAATACTTAAAATAATTCAGTAGTACAGTTCTGACATCACAGAAAAACACTTAGTCTAATCTTTCTAGTTTCTCGCTATTTCTAAGAGAAAACACAAATCTAAGATAACTTACATATAGAAACAGGCAGAATGCTGATGAGTCGGATAATCAAGACAAAAATGCTTAATTCTCTCTGATTCTCTCTGTTTTTAAAATCACATTCCTGGTTCCCATTACATCATTCTTCACACTTCCCTGGGTTCCCAGGCTAACAGAAACTACATTTACATTCTTAACATCTCCTTGTATTATCTTGCAGCTGGTCAGGAAGCAGAGCAATAAAATACATTTGCATGTTTAACTCTAGCAATTTAACTCTTGGTTAAAACAATCGAAAGAATGTCTTCAGCTAGACAGGCTGGAGCCGACTTTAGATCAAAGGGTCACAACATGTTTTACTTGGTCAGCAGAGAGCACTGTTGTGACATGTTTTTCAGTTCCACATCTAACAGCAGTTTTTCCATTTAAGACAACAAGCCTGTGGTTCACATTAATATTTACAGATGACAGAATTATGGATAAAATTCTATCTAGCTAAGCTGGCAGCCTTCACATTGAGATATAAGTTTTTTGTCATTGATGTTATAGGGCTGTTTGCTAATTTATCTTTAAATAAATGTATTTTAAGTGTCTTTATTCAAAAAAAAAGAACAAAAAGTAGTTGTACATTTCAAAACAACTGTTCCATTCTTTTTCTCCTGTGGTGCTTATGGGAATCCTTGGATATTTGGGCTCTGTGTAAACACTTGAACCACCCCTATTATAATCTTCGATTGTCTGTGTGTGTGTGTTGGGCAGGGTGCTGAGAGAAATCTGAGGTTTAGAGGAAATGCATTTCAGAGAAAAATAAATGGAATGTTAAATGACACAATTTAATCATAACAAGGTGGATGACTATATTTCTAGGATAAAGTTAAAAGAAAAAAATGAATCATCCCAGGTACTCCCTAGGCTAACAAAAATGTATTCATTATCTCTTGAAAGAGGTATTTCTCAAGTAAACTGTAATAATTATGTGACCCAAGCTATATAATTATCAAGTTTTGGTCTTCTGTTACTATGCAAAGATGCAACATCGGCCTCATTAATTCAACAATTCTAGCTTCTTTGATCAGATACATTTTTTCACTGAGACAAAACTTCTACCATTTGACATATTTTAGATTATTGATGGTCAAATGCAGCTATAAAAATGTTTTACTTTCTGATTCATTGCTGTGACCACACCAGCAAATTAAAATGGAAAAGAAGTGGGAATATATATTTATGAATTGGTTTGTGTTTGACATGAAATGCCTTTTACTAACCATGTAATGCACTTAGTCTGTTTTGCTATGCATAAACCTGGATTGTGAATGAAATGGGTATATTGTGATCAAAAAAGCAAAAATGGCTAGCACTCCATATCGGCAATTAAATATACTTTATTCCATTTAATAAATATTTAAAAAAACATGTAGAGGTATTCAGTGAAACAATTCAATAATGGTATACCAGTTTTGGCTCAAAACCTTTCTTCTGTGTCAAGATAAGAATAAAAGTAAACCACACCACAATTATATACGTAAATGAACCCACCCCCAAATTAGGAAAGACCGATCAAAATAAATCATTGAGTCTTGGGGAAAATAAAGCACCTAACCAAACAGTTCAACTCTGTTCTTTTTTATTTAATTGTTCGTGACACCCTAACCTGTTTACATTTTTATAACAAATACGATCAATAGCAATGAATCTAAACAAAGCAGCAGGATGTTTAAGAGAATGTTTGTTCAAAGCAGTAGATGTACGACAATTTCTAATATCACTAAAATGTTCAAAAATAATTTTAAACCTTCTAGAGATCTGTCCTACACAAAAAGCTGACCAGCTATATTCCACTAGGTAAATCACCCATTCCGAAATACAAGTATTCAAACAACAAATATATAGGTGATATACCTAGTGGAATGTAACTGTTCTGGTTTTTATGTAGGACAGACTTCTAGTTGTTAATCTTTCCTTTAGTGTTTTGGTTTGATCCACATAAAATCTGAGCTGTCTGTGCATCTCCATAAAATATGTCAAATGGTCACCTCTCTAGACATAGTTATGGAATAATACAGGCAGGCTGACAGAGAGAAAGATTTTTCTTTTTGGTAGCTACCTATCATGTAAATGATGGGATGTGTACAGAGTGACACAGTATTTGTAAGAAAAATCAAGTGAGGGGAATTAAATACACAATGCTTATAATTCATAAACTCTTCTAGCAGATGTAATGGCTTTCAAAAGTAATGCATTTCAGCTCAACTGCAGCAGCTAGTTGAAAAGGAAGAATAGTAAGTCTTTCTAACACAAAGTACAAATGCCACAGACAGATAGGAGATCTAATTACAAAAGTTTTGCTGAGAAAAGCTTCACACACTTGTATGTATATCAATAACAAAGAATTAGTACCTTGATGAAAACTAAACATGTCTGCAAGAAACACTTTTATGGAATGAACTAAGTCTTGTTTCAAAAATAAGATAGCTTAGCATCAGAAACTGTGAATGGACCGAAATCTTTGGAAGCAATGCAATTCTTTGGTACATTTTTCTATTACTAGACCTCTGAGCAGAGGTAAGGATTTGGACTTTGCAGTGTATGAAGCATCCTTGGTCATTAATGGAACTAGAGAAACCATATTGTTAATCAACAGACATGAACACCTTGATAAGGCTTCCCATTGGGATAGGTCAGAAAGTTTCAGAAGGGCTTCAGATGTAGAGGTCTGAGCTGGGGAAGCCAAACTTGTTGAAGCCAAAATAGGGCTAAAAAAATGACCCTAGAATTATTCTGTCTGATTTTCAGAATGTACACTTGAATAATGGAAACTGAGGGAAATTCTAGGGCCATTTCTGAATGAAAGCATATCTGTGTCATTCCTTTGAAGGAGAGATTAGAGAAAAGAAGCTGCTGAACTTGGTGTTGGTCTGAAATGAAAAGCGGGCACAGTAAGTGGGATGGAACTGTTATGTGCCACTGATGGGCACATTTGCCTTGTAAGGCATTATTAAACAACAACTGACCCTGTTCAATAGGGAAATGGAATGCCAGAGTTCAGAAATGATAACAGCTGGCTTCTACCTAAAATTGGACAAGGAATATGGCTGGCATTCAAAAAGTGGTATGTCGACATAACCCATTTCCATACCGTCACTGCTTCTTAACATAGAGGAGAGGTGTACGTTTCTCATTTCTTATTTGTGTACCAAACCACTACCTTAGGGCAGAGAGTATTGAAAGGCTTGAAAGAAAAGGAGGATTGCCCTCAACTCCAGGGCACTAACATACAAACAGGCTTCATGCTGTGACCATACAACATGAAGAGTCTGAACTTGACATTACCTCCACCCCTACCAAACAGCAGAAGCTTTGAATTAACTGCCACTACATGACTGGGGATTTAGAACAGGTTGTTGGATTTGGAGTATGAATTCTCACATACAACCTGGAGAAGGAAACCTCATAAATGGTTGCTGCCATTAGACTCAACATCCTTAGACATAATACACTGTGAAAATCTGAGAATGAATAATTTGAGATACCAAGTTTTGTAATGGAAGGATCCTTTCCATGAAAAGGTATGTTCAGCTGCATAGAGCATCCAAGTATATGTTCTTTAAAAATCAGCTTTTGAGATAACTACAACTAGAAATAAGTAGTGTTCCATGTAATTTCTAGAGGCTATCACAGACCTGGGATAAATGTCTTGAGCAAAAATAAAGCTATACTATCTCTGAGTGCCTAGAATCTAGTAATCTAAGCAAGGGAACACCTTCACCCCTCACAGCCTGTGAGTCATCATAAATACAGATATCCAGCTAATGACTACTCTGGAGGATGACGTGAGAAAGAATGCTAGAGTCCAGAAATGATAATAGCTGGCTTCTAAATAGAAGGACTGAAATCTCCTGGATTCCTCAATAATCTGTAGTGTAGGTCGGCATTGTGGATGCCCAAAGAGTGCATCTAGCCTCCTTCTGACAGACAAGGAGGTACAGACTCCACCATTACCATCTAAAAGGTTTCTTTGGGGCTACATTTGTCTAGGATGCTCAAGTCTAATATGAAAAAAAAAAACGAAAAAACAATAATTTGCCAGGTAAAGCACCCTCAACGAAAGAAGAACACAAATGCAGCAAAATCAGAGGTGTGCACCATGTGCTGTAAAGACAGAATTCTGTCCAAGTATCCAAATAAACGAGTGAACAAGATCACAGTCCAAGTAGATGAAAATCCAAAATTTAATGATAGAACCATACAAACAAGAGAACTGCAGTGGTAAGCACTTTCACGTTGTACCCAACGCTTCATCAGAAATCAAATGCAGTAACAGACAGCCCTTATATATACAAAATGACATCAACAACTTACAAATAGACAAATCAAATACTAAAAGTAATTAAGAAACTTAATTTAAAAAAACTTAATTAAAAACATGTACTGAAATAAAAGGCACATAAAATCAATGCTTTAAAGGTCTGCTAGTGAGGAAAGGTTTGAGTGTTAATCTATCATTGAGTCCAAACCTATGGGCTTGTAGCTTCAAAATCCATTTCCCTTCCCTCTCTTCAGTACGGTTCCTGATGTTACCCAATCTACCTCCTTTATGAACTAATTCCAAGACCCTGAATTTAAAATGATGTAAGGAACCATTATCCAGAATGTGCTTAGCCAAAGCATTGGTTGTGTTGGCTTTCTCAATGGCATAGACATGTTCCCGCATGCGCTCACGAAAAGTCCTGGTCGTCATTCCGACATAGAACAATTTACATATCTGACACTCTGCCACATAAACCAAGTTGATTGATCTACAATCAGCATAAAATTTAGACACATACCTACGTCCTGTAGCAGGATGGATAAAACAGTCAGAAACAGCTATAAATCTACATTGGTTGCAAGAGTGACAAGGATGTGTGCCATTCTTGCTCAATGCCCTAGCAACCACTGGCTCCCTATCGTAGCAAAGTAACCTATTTAAAGAATGCATGTTCCTATAGGCTACATGGGGTCTGGTGTCAACTAGGTTCCTTATACTTTCATCAAGCATTAACAGTTTCCAATTGTTATTAAGAACTTGTAGAACATGACTGTTCTTATTAGTAAAAGGAATAACGATCCTATTGGTGGAGTGTATTTTCCTGTCAGGGTCTGGAGGAGGGTCTGTGTGTGTTCTCTTAAAAAAGGGAACCCCTCGACTGGTTCTAAGACGGTCTCCTGTTGTTATGTTTTTATATACCTTTTTGCTATCATATCCTCTGTCTATGAAATTACTAGCAAGTTGCATCTTGTGATTGTCATAAGTGGTGTCGAGAGTGGTCAACCTGGACACCCTCATTACCTGATTGGTCACTATGTTCTCATAGACATGCCTGGGGTGCATGCTGTTCCGATGTAACAGGTTGTTTCTCCAACAGTCCTTCCTATAGAGTTCAGTCTCAAAACCATTGGGTGTCTTGATGATCTTCACATCTAGAAAGGCAATCTCATTGTCAGAATGACTACAATCAAAACAAAGGAACTCCGTTGTGTTATTTAAATAAGACACAAACTCAAATAGCTGTTCTAATGTGCCTCCCCACAAAATAAAGACGTCATCTACAAATCTATTATAATATTTGAGATGCATCGAGAACACATTGTTGTCATTAAAGACATGGGTATCCTCCCAATGTGCCAGTACCAAGTTCGCATAGGCATTGGCACATGGGGTACCCATCGCTACACCTTTGGTTTGAAGATAATATCTGTTGTCATAGAAAAGAACATTATATTGGAGGACAAGCTCTAAAAGGGACATCCATCTGGTGATATGACTAGGAAATAAATTCTGCGCCAGAAAGGTTCTAATATAATCCATCCCAGTACTATTGGGTATCGATGTGAACAAAGATTTCACGTCGAGAGTGACAAATATATCCTCGGTGCTAAATGAGGTGGAATTATAATATAGAGCCAGGTTTTCTAAGAAATGAGTAGTGTCCCTTAGTACCTGCTTCACTTTAGAAACAACAGGTTTCAACATCTTATCCAAATAAATGGAGATTGGCTCAGTGAGCCATCCCCTACTGGATACAATTGGTCTTAGGGAAAGGTTATCTAGCCCTTTGTGAATTTTGGGAAGACCTCTGAACGAGGGGACTAAAGGACTATCAATTAAAAAATAGGTGTATAATTCTTTGTCAATAACATCAGTCAACAACAAATCATACAAATAACTGTGTACATCCTTGATTAAAATATTGAGGTCATAGTTATAAATAGGAAGATAAGTTTCACTATCAGATAGCATCAATTCCCTTTTGTTGGTATAAAAAGATTTGTCCATAATAACTACTGCACCGCCCTTGTCAGCTTGCCTAATGACTAAGTTCTCATTGTTTCTTAGACTAGTAATAGCAGCTCTTTCTTCTGATGTAGTATTGTAAAAACATGATTTTATTTGTTTACTGTTATAAAGCTCAAATAACTCTAACTCACAAGCTTGTTCAAAAGCTTCTAGTAGCGGATGTTGTTGAGGAAGAAAAGTAGATGTTTTTTTAAAAAACATAGAATTTTTGTTATCAGCATGGTTAACCTCCTGCCCATAGAACAGTTTGAGCCCCAAGTTCCTAGTGAACATCTTGATGTCGACTATAATATCAGTTAAATCATTACAAGTGGAGGGTATGAACCCCAAACCTTTATTCAAAACTGATAACTCATGTGGATTTAAATCATGACTAGAAATGTTTACCACTAAGTCCTGAATGTGGATGTCTGCAACTTCTTCGCATGTAGAACAGTTTCCTCTGAGTTTTTCCTCTTGGCTGCCCTCCCCTGTGGAGACCAAGTCCTCCGTTCGAAGGGTCTGAAGGGCAGCGGAAAAGAAGGAAGCCCCTCACCTAATCCAAGGACTTCATTCTCCATCGAGACAACAAACGTGTCGATAGGAAGTTGTTTACGTCGGACATCATTCCCCCTAGACCGGGGGCTCTGTATAGATCCATTGACAGGAGGCTGCGTGTTCGTGTTTTCACTGCTTTCAGCGTGTATCAACGCTTCAACAACAACTTGTTTGGGTGCAGGGGTTGAAGCAGTATTCACTAAACCAGCTGTAGAAGGCGTAAGAGGGGTCGTGCCGCTCGCACTTGCTGATGATGTCATCAGATCTGTTGATTCCCGTTCGGGAACTCGGTGCAAACTGGTGGAAGTAACAGGCTTATATGTTGTAGAGTTAGGGTGGCGTTTAATGTTATCACGCGGCCAGGAAAAGACCTGACCATTCTGGAAGTCCAGGAAATCTCTCTCGAGTTTCCTTTTTTTGTCTTGTAGGGATTTAAAATCCATAGAGGTTAACATATGTTTCAAATCTGTAGAAAGTATGGTTAGTTCATGATGCCCAAGGACATCGGAAAGCTCTTTCTCAATTGCTTTGATCTCTTCAACAAGTGTATTCACGGCAATATCGTAGTGCTCAATCAAAATCTTAATATAAGTGAAGCTAGTGTCCATGTTGAGCTTCTGCCATTTGGCTAAGAGCTCTGGTTGTGTAGTTCCAAACGTGGGCATTTTTAAGACCCTTAAGCCCCTTGGAATTAGTTTGAAGCTAAGACAAGCTTCCATGTGCAATTTCTGCCACTGCACACTACGAAGCTTTTGAAGCTTGTTCTCCAATTTCCTGGTAATGAGTACGATGTTCATGCTGTTTCTAAAATCATTAGTAGTATTCTCGGCTTTGTTCAAATCAGTAGTAGTTAGTTTCAAGAGCGGGTTGTTGGCAAAGGTAACTAAATCATTCAAATGGAATGTGTTATCAGGCATAATAACACTCGCTGGTACAACCGGAGTGGCAGCCATGTCCCAGCAAAAAGGTAGCAACAGCAATAAAAACGAAAAACCAATAATTTGCCAGGTAAAGCACCCTCAACGAAAGAAGAACACAAATGCAGCAAAATCAGAGGTGTGCACCATGTGCTGTAAAGACAGAATTCTGTCCAAGTATCCAAATAAACGAGTGAACAAGATCACAGTCCAAGTAGATGAAAATCCAAAATTTAATGATAGAACCATACAAACAAGAGAACTGCAGTGGTAAGCGCTTTCACGTTGTACCCAACGCTTCATCAGACATCAAATGCAGTAACAGACAGCCCTTATATATACAAAATGACATCAACAACTTACAAATAGACGAATCAAATACTAAAAGTAATTAAGAAACTTAATTTAAAAAAACTTAATTAAAAACATGTATTGAAATAAAAGGCACATAAAATCAATGCTTTAAAGGTCTGCTAGTGAGGAAAGGTTTGAGTGTTAATCTATCATTGAGTCCAAACCTATGGGCTTATAGCATCAAAATCCATTTCCCTTCCCTCTCTTCAGTACGGTTCCTGATGTTACCCAATCTACCTCCTTGCATTCTTTAAATAGGTTACTTTGCTACGATAGGGAGCCAGTGGTTGCTAGGGCATTGAGCAAGAATTGCACACATCCTTGTCACTCTTGCAACCGAGTGTTATTATGCCTGATAACACATTCCATTTGAATGATTTAGTTACCTTTGCCAACAACCCGCTCTTGAAACTAACTACTGCTGATTTGAACAAAGCCGAGAATACTACTAATGATTTTAGAAACAACATGAACATCGTACTCATTACCAGGAAATTGGAGAACAAGCTTCAAAAGCTTCATAGTGTGCAGTGGCAGAAATTGCACATGGAAGCTTGTCTTAGCTTCAAACTAATTCCAAGGGGCTTAAGGGTCTTAAAAATGCCCACGTTTGGAACTACACAACCGGAGCTCTTAGCCAAATGGCAGAACTTCAACATGGACACTAGCTTCACTTATATTAAGATTTTGATTGAGCACTACGATATTGCCGTGAATACACTTGTTGAAGAGATCAAAGCAATTGAGAAAGAGCTTTCCGATGTCCTTGGGCATCATGAACTAACCATACTTTCTACAGATTTGAAACATATGTTAACCTCTATGGATTTTAAATCCCTACAAGACAAAAAAAGGAAACTTGAGAGAGATTTCCTGGACTTCCAGAATGGTCAGGTCTTTTCCTGGCCGCGTGATAACATTAAACGCCACCCTAACTCTTCAACATATAAGCCTGTTACTTCCACCAGTTTGCACCGAGTTCCCGAACGGGAATCAACAGATCTGATGACATCATCAGCAAGTGCGAGCGGCACGACCCCTCTTACGCATTCTACAGCTGGTTTAGTGAATACTGCTTCAACCCCTGCACCCAAACAAGTTGTTGTTGAAGCGTTGATACACGCTGAAAGCAGTGAAAACACGAACACGCAGCCTCCTGTCAATGGATCTATACAGAGCCCCCGGTCTAGGGGGAATGATGTCCGATGTAAACAACTTCCTATCGACACGTTTGTTGTCTCGATGGAGAATGAAGTCCATGGATTAGGTGAGGGGCTTCCTTCTTTTCCGCTGCCCTTCAGACCCTTCGAACGGAGGACTTGGTCTCCACAGGGGAGGGCAGCCAAGAGGAAAAACTCCGAGGAAACTGTTCTACATGCGAAGAAGTTGCAGACATCCACATTCAGGACTTAGTGGTAAACATTTCTAGTCATGATTTAAATCCACATGAGTTATCAGTTTTGAATAAAGGTTTGGGGTTCATACCCTCCACTTGTAATGATTTAACTGATATTATAGTCGACATCAAGATGTTCACTAGGAACTTGGGGCTCAAACTGCTCTATGGGCAGGAGGTTAACCATGCTGATAACAAAAATTCTATGTTTTTTTAAAATACCATCTACTTTTCTTCCTCAACAACATCCGCTACTAGAAGCTTTTGAACAAGTTTGTGAGTTAGAGTTATTTGAGCTTTATAACAGTAAACAAATAAAATCGTGTTTTTACAATACTACATCAGAAGAAAGAGCTGCTATTACTAGTCTAAGAAACAATGAGAACTTAGTCATTAGGCAAGCTGACAAGGGCGGTGCAGTAGTTATTATGGACAAATCTTTTTATACCAACAAAATGGAATTGATGCTATCTGATAGTGAAACTTATCTTCCTATTTATAACTATGACCTCAATAATTTAATCAAGGATGTACACAGTTATTTGTATGATTTGTTGTTGACTGATGTTATTGACAAAGAATTATACACCTATTTTTTAACTGATAGTCCTTTAGTCCCCTCGTTCAGAGGTCTTCCCAAAATTCACAAAGGGCTAGATAACCCTTCCCTAAGACCAATTGTATCCAGTAGGGGATGGCTCACTGAGCCAATCTCCATTTATTTGGATAAGATGTTGAAACCTGTTGTTTCTAAAGTGAAGCAGGTACTAAGGGACACTACTCATTTCTTAGAAAACCTGGCTCTATATTATAATTCCACCTCATTTAGCACCGAGGATATATTTGTCACTCTCGACGTGAAATCTTTGTTCACATCGATACCCAATAGTACTGGGATGGATTATATTAGAACCTTTTTGGCGCAGAATTTATTTCCTAGTCATATTATCACCAGATGGATGTCCCTTTTAGAGCTTGTCCTCCAATATAATGTTCTTTTCTATGACAACAGATATTATCTTCAAACCAAAGGTGTAGCGATGGGTACCCCATGTGCCAATGCCTATGCGAACTTGGTACTGGCACATTGGGAGGATACCCATGTCTTTAATGACAACAATGTGTTCTCGACGCATCTCAAATATTATAATAGATTTGTAGATGACGTCTTTATTTTGTGGGGAGGCACATTAGAACAGCTATTTGAGTTTGTGTCTTATTTAAATAACACAACGGAGTTCCTTTGTTTTGATTGTAGTCATTCTGACAATGAGATTGCCTTTCTAGATGTGAAGATCATCAAGACACCCAATGGTTTTGAGACTGAACTCTATAGGAAGGACTGTTGGAGAAACAACCTGTTACATCGGAACAGCATGCACCCCAGGCATGTCTATGAGAACATAGTGACCAATCAGGTAATGAGGGTGTCCAGGTTGACCACTCTCGACACCACTTATGACAATCACAAGATGCAACTTGCTAGTAATTTCATAGACAGAGGATATGATAGCAAAAAGGTAAATAAAAACATAACAACAGGAGACCGTCTTAGAACCAGTCGAGGGGTTCCCTTTTTTAAGAGAACACACACAGACCCTCCTCCAGACCCTGACAGGAAAATACACTCCACCAATAGGATTGTTATTCCTTTTACTAATAAGAACAGTCATGTTCTACAAGTTCTTAACAACAATTGGAAACTGTTAATGCTTGATGAAAGTATAAGGAACCTAGTTGACACCAGACCCCATGTAGCCTATAGGAACATGCATTCTTTAAATAGGTTAATTTGCTACGATAGGGAGCCAGTGGTTGCTAGGGCATTGAGCAAGAATGGCACACATCCTTGTCACTCTTGCAACCAATGTAGATTTATAGCTGTTTCTGACTGTTTTGTCCATCCTGCTACAGGACGTAGGTATGTGTCTAAATTTTATACTGATTGTAGATCAATCAACTTGGTTTATGTGGCAGAGTGTCAGATATGTAAATTGTTCTATGTCGGAATGACGACCAGGACTTTTCGTGAGCGCATGCGGGAACATGCCTATGCCATTGAGAAAGCCAACACCACCAATGCTTTGGCTAAGCACATTCTGGATAATGGTTCCTTACATCATTTTAAATTCAGGGTCTTGGAATTAGTTCATAAAGGAGGTAGACTGGGTAACATCAGGAACCGTACTGAAGAGAGGGAAGGGAAATGGATTTTGAAGCTACAAGCCCATAGGTTTGGACTCAATGATAGATTAACACTCAAACCTTTCCTCACTAGCAGACCTTTAAAGCATTGATTTTATGTGCCTTTTATTTCAGTACATGTTTTTAATTAAGTTTTTTTAAATTAAGTTTCTTAATTACTTTTATTATTTGATTCGTCTATTTGTAAGTTGTTGATGTCATTTTGTATATATAAGGGCTGTTTGTTACTGCATTTGATGTCTGATGAAGCGTTGGGTACAACGTGAAAGCGCTTACCACTGCAGTTCTCTTGTTTGTATGGTTCTATCATTAAATTTTGGATTTTCATCTACTTGGACTGTGATCTTGTTCACTCGTTTATTTGGATACTTGGACAGAATTCTGTCTTTACAGCACATGGTGCACACCTCTGATTTTGCTGCACAAGTCTAATATGAGTCTGAGGTCCTTTATCTTTTCTGGGTACAAAACCAATGGAGTAATAACCTAATCCTTTCTCGTCTGGGACTGCTCTGTTCTTTACGAGGTGTAACATCTCTTTTCATGAGGCAGGATATCTGGAAATGTGAAAGAGTCAGGATGGGGAGGAATATGTAAGGGAATCGCATAGCTTTCAATATTACTGGCCTTATTTAGCTGTTCAGCATAATGGCTGATGACACCTGTAACTGGAAGAAAAGGTGACTTCTGATTGCCTTCAGAGTGGAACAGGCCAGCAAGGTCTCAGGTGTATCTGTAGATGAACAGCATTACTCCTGTTATTGTTGATTGTTCCTGCATCCTAGATTCTAACAATTCTAACGGTAACCACATCCTTGTAGGCTAATTAACTTATTTATGGGTTAAAGCGCTGATCCACATAGACTTGATTCAAGGTCAGCCTGTGTGACAAAGAAATATACCAATAAAGAATCACGTAGTACACAGACATAGAGAATGAAAACACTTATAATATAAAATATACAAAGTTTACATCAGAATAAAAAATAAATTAAAATAACATAACCATAGCTGATTGATGGTTAAATGAGTTGGGGAATTAATTGCCTGATACAGACTTTCTGCTGATATTAGTGAGAGTTAAATGCATGCAAGTAGCAAAGGTAAAAAAAAAAGAGGAAGCGTGAATGAATTAGAGGCTTACATTTGATGGGTAAGTGAGGATGCGAGGGAGATATGAAATGTGGCAAGTACTGAATAGCTGGAAAGATGGGAAAAGTCATAGAAGAAAAGGTTATTAGCAAACTGGAGAGAAAAGTGAATGCTTTGTTGGTTTTATGTTATATCAGTGTTAGGCCTGTTTTGTCGGGTGAACTTGAAGAGAAATCCCTTTTATGTGTCTGGTTGTTTTGTTGCTGTTGGTCCTGCCAATTCCAGAGTTTATCAGCACTCAAGTGGGTCCAAAAAAAGATGTGTTGCTGAGTGTAATTTTACACCAATTACATAAAGGACTTTTGTTCTCCTTTTCCACATTCTCTATGGGAGCTTTAATGCTTCAGCCCAAAACAGCAGACCCATGAAAAGAGGAGTTAGCAAAGGTCACCTTAGTGTCTTCGATAGAGATAAACTTGACAGAGCAAAGTAATGCTAGTGCTTATTGCCAGAGTCACACTATCAGCTGAACTGTCTGCAAATCTCATCGTGAAGTTAATGATACACCTGGTGATGCTGCCATATCTGACTGCTGCTTAAGCTCTGCATTCAGCAAGTCTTCAGCCACTAGCTCATTCCATCTACCAAAGTCCAGTGAAATCTAAAGAAATGAGATAAAAAGTTTATTGCCCTCAGGGAAAACTTCAATGACACATGCACAAATTAACCCAAAATTTGCCTATAGTCCTTGCAGGGATGCAGCCAAAATATACATTTTGTGGTCAAACCTATTGTTGCTGCCCCCACTACCCGTTTATCTTTTTGGAATTGTACTTAACACACAAAATGTTGCCCTGCTGAACTTCAAAAAGGAGCCCATTGCATTTGGATTGCCACTTCTAACTATAAAAAAAAACTATTTTAAAGGTATATTCCTATCACAAAAGCACGTTTTGTGTAGCTCTAAACATTGAGCATAAGTTTAGCCATTTCTAAACATTCTGTGTGCTTTAATCCATAACATTTTTGAGAGATTTTCAGAAAAATGTACTCAAATGAGTACACTGAGTATGCTTAGCTATACCCTTGGGTCCTTGATTTCATATCTAGTAAAAACTGCAAGAAAACCCCAACCAAGCTACAGTCTTCATTGTATAACACCTTAAACTTCCTGTAGTGGAGGCCCATGGAATATATGCAAAAGACGCATTAAGGACACAACAGTGTATCAGCTACCGGGCTTCTGAATGCCTATAACTTTTTACTTTTTAAATCCAGCCGGTTGTAGACATGTATTTTTGGCCTTTTTTGACCTTGTCAGTGCAGCATGCATAAGTGACTGCTGAACTTCAGAAACACAGAGTTTAAGTTTAAGTCTGATGTCCATAAAACATAAGAGTGCCTGCAAAATATCCCAAATAACATCTAAATCAAAGGTTAGAAATGGTCAAACAGACAAAGAATTTAGCAAGAAAGACCCACCAAATGGAGGCCATCAACAGTCATCCCACTTCATAAGGGCAAACAATCATCAATTGACCCCAGGAACTCCAGACCCATCAGTCTGACAAGCCTAATACACAAAGTCATGAAATGACTTATGTAAATGTTAAAAAAGGACATTGGCAACCTACAGACACTGGACCCATCCCAGTTTGCTTTCTTAAGGGAAGGTTGTACCTACTTAACCTGCTGATTAAGATAGATTTTGGATTTAGATTATAGTGTGACAGTTCCTGTCAAACGTCTAGTTTCCCCTATTCTATAGCCAAATATCAGCTGGTACCAGCTCATCTCCTCTCCTCACTCATTTGGATCTACTAGATTCACCTTACCTTCCCCTAAGCCAAACCTGCCCCATATTCAGGGCTGATGAGGACATTAATTGGGGTGCAGCATCCTAATGCTGTCAGGAAGTGTATCCTAACTCTGTAGCACCCCACAGCAGCCTTGCAAGCTCTATTGCTGTTGCCTTTGGTAGATGTATGCACACTAATGCACATGAGCAACCTCTTGATCAAGTGATAAACCACCTGCAGAGTGAATCTCACTTGGAACTTAATGTTGTTATTACAGTGAGCCTAGACAACTTCCACCCCCAGGAGGTTAGATAGAGTCAGCTGCTCACTACCATCCTCCCCTGTCTGGTTCCTCTAGTGCCATTGCCACCTACCCTGTTTGGTTCTTCTACTGCCATTGTCACCTTAAAGATCCCAGGGTCCAAAAAAGGAATGACAGAGTTAACAACAATATCTCTTTTATATTATGTTATTTGGTTTATCTTTCCTGTTCCAAAGACCTTGCACTTTAATCCCCACATAGTTCTATATGTAAAGTGTGAGGTGTCTGTAGTTATCGATTGTGCTGGAGCTTAGAATGGGAGACCTGGATTTAGAAAAAAATGTTGTCTCCAACAAAAAATCTCCCTATTCACAAACTCCAACTCCAAATACTGCAAACTGAAAAGCTAGGGGATGTAGATGCTGGGACCACACAGATCATAGGTACCAATGACTTTTATCATGTGGATTGTAGCAGAGTGGAAATTGGAAACCCAGAATCCTGAGGAATTCCCTAGATGAGATAATAGTACAAGTGGAAAAACTCTAAGTACAGATACACCTTTTTCTTGTGGAAGAAAAGCTCTTTGAACTGAGTGTCCAAGAGACACCCCAGGAAAACAATCCTGTGAGATTAAGTCAGACAAGACATCTGTATATTATCCTGGAATCCCCGTCATTGTAGGAGATCCCTTACCCAAATGAAAGATTTCTGAAACCTTGAAAAAAATACTCTGCAAATAAAGGCACATTCCTTAAATAAGGAAAGGTGGGAACACCTTGCAGTCTACAGTAGGCTATCAGAGGTGCTAGACACTTTGTAACTATATTTATAACAAGTGAATAGACCAAAGGGTAATGCAAAGTGACTGATAGTGTAATACGGACACAGAAAACTTTTGGAAACTTCTGAAATGTGGATCTAGGAATGTGGATGATATGCATCTTTTAAATCTAGAGATATCAGAAAATGCAAATGGAAAATAAGGTTCAACAAAATGTAAAAGGATAACAATTACAAGCTGGAGTCAGAACCATTTATAACTAAAGCCTTTCTCCTAACAAAAAGAAGGGAGGAGAGCTTCTAACGCTCCCTGAGAGAGCCCATGCTTCAAGATGGAGGGGTGAATCATTAAGTCTGACAAGTGGGGGGAAAGACACTTCCATTACCCAAAGTATTACCTTGATGAATTTAGAGTTTGCTGTGGAGGGTGGTCTTGGTAATAGTCACACAGGTTTATTAGACTGCCCTAGTTCAGGGGGGGGGGGGGGGTCTTGCAGTTTTTGGAAACTCCCTTCCGTAGCTTTTTAAAAGTTTGTTTACCAGCAGCTTGTTGGGTCAGTTAAAATTGCCTTTAAAAGACGGTAGCAGGAGGAGCACTAATTTCCTTGGCTAACTTGGAGAAAAAAGGCTGGAAAACAGATATTCTACGAATCAGCAAAAATCTCTATATGCTTAACAAGGGCCTCTGTAGCAGTTGATCCAAAACTAGCTCTGTGTTCAAGGCAGAATCAAAATATCATATCTGATATCTGGGAGGTTTTGAGAAATCTGTCAGGCAAATTTCCTCATAATAGTTCCAGTGGCAGCAGGCCTGGAAGTAGTATCCATGGAATCATATACATATATTAAACAATGAGCAGCTACTTGAGACACAGAAACTACCATGTCAGAAAAGCAGATTTCTCCTTGGAAGAGAAAACAAACACCAAAACATTCCTCATATTCTCACAAAAGATAAGCATAAACTTGAACATTAGACAGTTGAGAATACTAAAAACAAGGGTTGTAGAAGAATGTATTTTCCCCAAATCATCAGAAGCTTTGTCAGAAGGAGAGGGGTTATTATTAACAGCTGTTAAACTGTAGGCAGATTCACTAAAGCAATAGCTGCTGAGATTGATTTAGGTTGGATTTACAAAAACTTAAAATGAGATATTTTAAATAGACTATCTTATTTTTGGAGGCAGCAGGCTGTCTGTCAGGGAAGCTGCAGGCTGTGACAAAAATATTCTGGAAAGGCTCACTCAAACTCTGCCATAGACTACTGTGAAGGAAAAGTTAGTTTTTCCTTACATTGCTTTCCTGGAATTTATATTGCTTTTTTGCTCTCTTCTGTTTTGTATGTTGCTGTGTATTTTCACTACATTGTGTTTGAACTGTATTCTGTTTCCCATTGCATATTTAAACTAGGAAAGAAACCAGAGCAGTGTTTCTTGTGAGTCATACAGAAATTAAATGTCCCCACCCTCCTACACTGGTGGTGGTGTATTTTTAAGCTCCCTGTTTCTCTACTTGCCTGTCTCTTATGTTAATTTGAGCTCATAATTCCTTCCATCTTCTCTTTCACTGTCTATTGCCAGTAAGCACAAAATTATCATTTTGCGAAGTCAGTCCCCCTTCAGCTTTTAATGTATTGTCCTCGCCCTGAATTCCGTAGAGACAGAATAGTAACTGCCCACCTCCATCCAATCTATCTTGCTGTTTTAAAATTAGTGTCTCTCCCCTTAGACTGCTAAAGCTTGAGCTACCCCCTCTTTTATATCGAACTGCTTAGTGCACACTGCAGCTCCTAGGATATTAACCAATTTTTTTTCCATCTTATCATTAAAATCAGCAACATTTGGTCCAAGACTACCACTTATTGGGAACCCCACATTCTGCCCCTCCATAGTGATATTGGGATTAGTGCTTCTATTTTACTCCTGGGGGAGAGAAGGGACACGGTATTATTTCCAGAAGACTGCTGATCATTAAAAAGTCTGATAACTGCTTCATAGGTACTAGCTTAGAATTTGTGCTACTGTTTTGCTCCTAGTGAGAGAAGGAGCAGAGAACATTCATTTCTGACTGCATCTGATTGGACAGTGAGTGTCCCTGTGGGAACTTCCTGACTGATTTGATGCATAGTCAAGGCATTTACCAAGAAAAGGCTACAACAAGCCTACAGACCCCAGCATCATCTGGGACAGGAGTGTTGATCACAAAATAGCCTGTGGCCTGTTTCTCATCTTGGGATTAATGCTGCTGTTTTGCTTCTGGTGACAGAAGAAAAAAAGGGGCATGCAGCATGAAGCTGTGGTGAAACCAGCACTAGTAGTAGCCAGGTGGTAGTCAATTAGGTAAATCCCCACTACTCACCATGCCTGACAAAGCTAATTATTTCTATTAAGTAAGTATTGCTTGATTTGCTCCTGTCTAACCTAACTTCAGAAAAAATAACTAAATACTTCATCCATAAATCGTTGGGTTCTACTTTAATACTTTCCTCTCAAGTGTGTGGCAGTGCCCTGTATTGATGCAGACATCCTGAGTTGACATTTTTCCTGTAAAAGACCCATAAAATTCTACCAATACCTAGTTGCAAACAGGACAACTATTTTGTGTAGTGACAAGCACTGCCCATGGAGCTGCAAACAAAATACTCCTGATTTTACTCTATGTTCTCACTGTAACTATCTAATAAAAAAGTGCCTGTGATGGCCTAGGCCATGGATATGAACTTTTCCTCCATCTTTGTTACCATCTTGGTAGATATGGATATCCTGAGGCAATGAAGAAATTGCCTCATGTTTACTGACAGCAATCTACTTCTAAAGCAAACTAATAAGGTATGTGAGAGATGTATTTACACATCACTGGAGGCAAAGCTCTCATCTAAAAACACTCTTAATATTAAATGACTGTCAGTAATACACACACTGCATACACCACAGACAGTTCAGGACACATAGACCCACATATGCTGATGCGCTAAATGTAACTACAAAGACCTCATAGATGAAGCAAACATAACAAATGCCCTCAGCAGCCCCAAATGCACGCTTTCAAAACACCCACATCAACACATACAGCCACATCTCACAGACCCTTTACTTCTAAACCTATAAAGCAAGCCACCTCATAATCCAACATTCTCATTATTGAAGAATCAGTTGTGAGACACATTGGAGCCCCTCTGACCAGGTTGAGTAAGGAGAAAGTCATGGTCAGTTACTTAACAGGGTCCAGGATCTGCTATTTTACTCAAGTACTTCAGTCATAGTGCATGTAGGTATAAATGACCTGAGATGCATCTCCCTTGATTATATGAAGAGAGACATCATGGAGCTCTTAGAATATGTGTCCCTGGCTGATATGAGCCTAGCATTGAACAGCATTCTATCTTGTCCAAGGATCATTCCACAATACAGACAGAAGATGACTGACTTTAATAATTGGATTGGTCTCTGGTGTCATTCTAAGGGGGCGCAATATTTATCATCTTGGAAAGAGATGGTCAATAGTTCAAGCTGCTTTGTCAGAGATGGTTTGCATATCTCCCCACTAGGCTTTTAAATATTAGCAAAACATTGTTTGTAAAATCCTGCATATCATTGCTAGAATCTCCTTGTGTTCTGTCTGAGAGTGCTTCTCAAACAATCTGGAAATATAGAGCTGATAAGTATATTTCTGGCACTTTTTGCTTGACTGAATTATTTATATATCTGCTGGCATTGTTTACTGAGCTATGCTGAAACTGGTTTTCTCCCACCCTATTCCTGTTGTGTTCTTATGTTGGTAAAACTGGTCTAACAGCTTTTGTGTGATCTGATCATCTCAAGGCTTGCTGGTATAAAACTATTCCCTGTTTGAAAAATCTTGCATATCATTGCTAGAATCTCCTTGTGTTCTGACTGAGAGTGCTTCTCAAACAATCTGTAAATATAGAGATGATAAGTATATTTTTTGACACTTTTTTAACTGTTCAGAGTTCTGCACTGTCTTAATTTTTGCTTGACTGAATTATTTATATATTTACTGGCATTGTTTTCTGATCTGTGCTGAAGTTGGTTTTCTCCCACCCCATTCCTGTTCTGTTCTTAAAGTTGGTGGCTTTTGCAGTTACCCGCCCCTACTGTAAATATGATGTGGAACACTCCTCCCAGTCCCATCTCTTTAGCTCATTCTACCTAATACAGAGATCATTTGGGAAGACCAAACTCCTTAGTCCCTTAACCTTGAATTTTATTCTGTTCCTGCTCTCTCCTTTTTGCTCTCTCTCTCTCTATATATATATATATATATATATATATATATAGACACTTTATTCAGCTGCTTATATTTTTTTAATGCGTGTTTCTTCCTACTACTCTGTTACTTCATCTTGCTTTGCTTTTTCTTGCTACTTGCTGCCTGTGTTCAACTGCATCATTTATTTTGCATTTATTACTGCTTGTTTATAGCCTGTGTAAATTTTTAAGTGCTATTCTTAAGTGTTATTATAAGCTCCTAGTTTTGGTTTAAGCACTTGGGCTTTAGGCCCACCCTTTAGCTCTCCCTGGCCTTTCTCCCTCAGATTCTGAGAACTATGGATGGACAATTTTCTACAGTTTCGCCTGCTGCTTTGGTTGATATGGGCATTCTGAGACAGTGTAGAAACTGCCTCATGTACATGGACAACCATCTACTACTACCACCTAGGAACACAATCTGTGAGCGATGCAATTACATTAGGAACCTAGAGTACAAGCTCTCTCCCCCTCAAGCCAGTATATCTGGCACTAAAAAGGTTGTCAACACAATCACTACACCTCATACACCACCCACACCTTCACAACATGCACCTACACATGTGGAGGTCCTCCACATAAACATACCCAGACAAAGGAGACCTCTGAGACAAAAACACATGCAATCTCCACAGTCCTCTACACCACATACCATGCATAGTCCACACACCTGTGCCTCACAACCACTAAGGAGTCACTAGAAACCCAACATATTAGTCATAGGAGACTCCATTGTGAGACACATAGATGTGCCTCTCACCAGGCTGGGTAAGGAGAAAGTCATGGTTAATTGTCTGTCAGGTTTCAGAATCCACCATGTCACATACAGACTCAAGTCTCTCAATCACAGGTACCATTATGACTGTCGTAGACCATGTTGGTGTGAATGACCTGAGACATACCTCTCTGGACTATATGAAGAGAGACTTGATTGAGCTCGCTGATCATCTGTCCCAGGCAGGTATGTCCCTAGCGTTAATCAGCATTCTGCTGTCACCCAGAATGATGCCCCAATACGAACAGAAAATGATTGACTAACAATTCGCTTAATTTCTGGTGTCATTCCAGGGGGATTCAATACCTGACAGCCTGGGAAGATATGATCGACAAACCATGATGCTTTGCCAGAGATGGCCTGCATCTGTCTCACCTTGGCTTCAGACTTCTGGCAAAGGCTCTTGCCTCCCCGATAGTGTCATTTTTAGGAAAAGTGATGAGGTTAAAACTACCAACATAAAAATTTCAACAAAGCACAAATTAAAGGTCATGCTGCTAAACGCTAGGAGTCTAAACACGAAACTGCACTCATTGCAAGCATTCCTAACCCTGGAAAATGCTGACATCTGTGCAGTCACAGAAACCTAGTTCAAAGCTGCGGAGAGCACCCCACTCTTACATGGTTACTCATCGTATCATACAATCAGACCCCAAACTGTGGGCAATAAAGCCAAAGGAGGTGGAGTTGCAATATACATTAAAGACATACACACCTCTAGGCTGGTCAAACAGTATGACACACAGAAGATACTCCAGGTGTAGTTAACCATTGACAAGACCCCTATTCAAATCATAGCTAGCTACCAGCCCCCAAATCTGACTTAAGATGCCCATTCTGCCTATTTGGACCTGTTCAAATCTATAAAGATTCAACCCTTTACCCTGATCCTGGGTGACTTTAACTTCCCAAACATAGACTGGAAGAACTACTCATGCCAGAACACAAATGCCCAGAGATTCCTTGATTTTTGTCAATGCAAATGCCTTGGAACAGCTAGTTGATACCCCCATAAGGGGTGATAATATCTTGGCACAGATATAGCAAACTTGCTGGGTGACAGATTCAGTGAAAACTTTATCCCTCTGTCCTCCATCAGTAAATCAGGACATCCCCAGTACCTGCCCCTTTCCACTTATATCTAGGGAACAGATCATCATTGCTCTCTAAAAGGCAAAAATACAGCCTCCATGGGTCCTGATAACATCCCAGGCTGCATTCTACATGAACTCAGGCAGGAACTTGCAGCACAATTAGGCACCCTACTCAACCAAAGCCTGGGTACCGGCTTTGTCCCAGCTGAGTGGAGGACAGCCACTGTCATCCCTTTACACAAAGATGGAGCATCCACCAATCCAGGAAATTATAGACCCATCAGGCCAACTAGCCTGATCTGCAAGGCCATGGAACAGATTATCATGGACCTCATTAACAAGGACATTGGCAACCTCCAAGCACTTGATTCCACACAGTTTGGTTTCGTCAAGGGGAGGTCATGTCTGTTAAATTGGGTTGACTTCTTTGAGACAGTCAGCAAAGCCATGGATGAGGGAAAGATGGTGCACGACACCTACGTTGACCTGACCAAAGCCTTTGACACTATTCCCCACTCAGGCATAATAGATAAACTCTCTTAACTAGGCATCAATCCATATATTATCAGATGGGTAGCTAACTGCCTCACTGATAGGTCCCATCTAGTCAAAATAAGGGAAGTCACCTCAAACAGCAGACCCGTAACAAGTGTCATATTCCAGGGTTCAGTCCTGGGGCCTCTGCTATTTGGAATATACCAACTCCAGGATCACATTACAGTAGTGAAAAGGGCAAATCTTCCCTTGTTGGCCCAGTGATTACTTATCCTGGGAAACTTTTTGACAGTGTGGCCATTTGTTTATTTGAAGTTTCAGCGTTCTCATCTTGGTCATCTGCTTTTCAGTTATGTGGTATTTTGGGTATGTGAAATAGACCCGGGAAACCATGACACACATTTAATCTTACTGTAGACACTCAACATCCAACCCAATACCATATTTGTGGGTGACTTTAATTACCCCACTGTTAACTGGGAATCATATATGACACAAAACACGCAGGCATGGAGATTCCTGGATTTTGTAAACACAGACTCCCTGGACCAGATTGTCAATACATCAAACAGGGCACAAATATATTGGATGTGGTCATCACTAATGTGGGAGAGTGCTGTTCCCACAGTGTAATGTCCTGTTTGGTGAGGTCAGATCACAAAATGCTCTCCTCTGAAGTAAAATAAAACCCAGAACCCCAGCTAACCCTGGAATGTTTAGGAAGTATTCTTACACTAACTTCCTAGTATTAAGTGACAACCTGGCCAAATGTCAAGCCCCCTAAAACCTGTGAACACTTCTGCCGACATGGAGCTGTTCACAGAATCCCTATACAAGTATGTTAATAGCTGCATAGAGGCAGCTGTGCCTACCAGGAATAAGTAGAGAACTAACTCAAAAAAATAAGCCACCCTGGTAGAATCACAGCTGTACATCAGTAGGCCGTATAACAGAAGGAAGGAAATCATGGCAAAAACTAAGAGGTGTAGCATCAGCAAGATAAAAGCACTCTCATAAAACTAAACAAACAACTCAGTGTATAAAGTCTACCAAAGCCAAGTCTGAGGTAAATTTGGCATCCCAGGTCAAGGACAAACACAAGGCATTCTTTAGCTATGTCTGCAACCTCAGAACCAATTCACAGTTGTGTGTCAAGCTCATTGTTATTATAGACACCTATACTGAGTCAGAAGATATAGCAAATGAACTGGCAGACAAATTCTGATCTAACTTTACCCCTGTCTCCATCACAGGCTCCCCACAGAAAAAAAACTATCCAATATAACTCCCCCTACTACCATTAGGGAACAGGTCCTTAATGCTCTCTCTAAGGCCAAGATTACTGTACTGGTGGGCCTCGACAATATCCTACGCTGTCTTCTAAATAGCATGAAACATGATATATCACACCCCCTGAAATAACGGTTTAACTGGCTTCTTGCCTCATGAATGGAGAACAGCAACAATCACCCCGCTGCACAAAGGTGGGGCATCTACAGACCCTGGAAACTTCAGACCCATAAGTCTCACTAGTCTCCTATACAAAGCATTGGAAAGAATTGCCATGGAAATGATCAATAGTGACATAGGAAAACTCCAGACACTGGCCCCAATCCAGTTTGGTTTTGTCAGAAATTGTGGATGCATGGTTAGGCTTAAAAAGGCCCCAGTGGTCATTAGCCTAGTATACACTTATGAACCAATAAACCTATAAAGCAAACAGAATAGTGTAACAAATCACAGTACTTCCTGTGTGACTGAGAAACATCACCAATTTTTCCACTGTAAAACTGATTCATTCTGAGAAAGTCTTAGAGGAAGAGAATCCTTTAAAAGTACTGGCTGAAGCCAAACTCTCTTAGAGTCTGAACATAATTCTGTGCCATCAGAAATATTTTGAGGTTCAAACTCTTAAATCTCTTCAGAAAATGAAGATCCCTTTTATCTTTTATCAGAAACAACCATACAGGAATGGTCAAGACCCTGCACTTGTCTCTGAGCTAACAGCAATACATTACTTCTCCATCCATTCATCCTCAACCCCTTTTCCCATTTTTACACATGGGGTCGGAGTGTCACTACAACAGTGACAATCATCTTGAGCCAAGGTTTACACTGCTGGGTGACTAGCCCTGCTGTGGTAGTTCATCTGTACTACTCACTTGCTCCTAGGGGCAATTTTAGAGTGTCCTACCTGATGCATGTCTTTGGAGTGTGAGAGGAAATTGGAGAACTCAGAGGAAACCCACATGACTGCAGGAAGGACATGCAGACTCTGCACAGAGGACACCCCAGATGAGAATCAAACAGGAGAACTTCTTGCTGTGAGGCACAACAAAAACTGCTGCACCACAGTGGTCACCTACACCACTGCGGCCACTCTCACCACTGTAGTCACATTACTTCTGTCTGATGTACATGAGACAGGAGAAGACATATGTTCAAGTTTTTGCTTATTTTTTGACAAGAATTTCTGAAAAAAGGGATCACTTTTGCCAGAAAAACCTCCCTAGGGATGGTCACAGCTTTCTAGCTAAGCAGAGTGATATTCTATGCCCATTTTTTCAGGATTGACAAGAGTGGTTATCCCTTACCCACCAAGGGCACTCCAAAAGCTGCAAAACATATGTCTAACCCCAGTCCATGGTGGCTGCAGGGACTACACCAATGGGACTCAAGGAAAAATAGTGATTCGAGGAACCAGCTTTGGCCACAGCAGAGGCACTTTCTAGCAGCTGCGGCACTTTTTCAGCCTCCTGTGATGGCAAAGGCTGCTTAACATTTTTTTTCTTTTTTTTTTCTTTTTGTGGCTGAAAGAATGTAAAACTGTGGCACTGGTAGTTTGTTCCATGGTTTAGCTGGAAAAGGTGCCGGATTCCTGGGGAATCCTGGTAGCAATACTTGAAATAAACGGTGTGAACAGCACGGAGTATTTTTGTTGAAGCTATTTCATCTGTAAGGACTTTGCATTGCTCCAGTTTGTTTTTATTGTGATATCTACGTATTGCCTGTGTGAGAGATTGCCAGATTCCACTACTTCGGTAGTGCACCCCCTACCTCCATCGGAGATAATCCTGGTAGCAATAGTTGTCAAAAGGGTTAAGTTGTAAATTACTTTTTCCCACTAAAATAGAGTAAAAACACTTTAAGAACTTACAGCAGTGCCCCCAAAGTAAAATAACACAACTTCTACCACTGAAAAAATAGTTTCTACAACGTTTACCACAAAAGCAAAAAAAGTAACTCTGTCATTTAAAAAGACTACAAACGGCAGGTGACAATCATTAAAAAACACTTTCTCCTAGCATTTTATGTCATGAAAAAGTCAAGTGAAAGCTTACTTTCCCTGAAGGAAACATCTGCCATGGAACAGTGTTAGCTGACTGTTGATCCATGAAAGCTTGCAGAGGGGTGCTCTCTTCGGCTGCAGGAAAGCTCATAATGGCTTGGTGCCCAAATCTTTTAGTCAGGTCAGCTTCAGCTGCCTAATGGTTTAGGTGTAGAAGGTGCCCTGAAGTGTTAAAAGCTGACTGGAAGTTATATCAATGGCAGGATATAACTCATAGCTTAGGCTACTGCAGCAGCGATCCCTATGAAAAACATGTGCAAGTTACTGATGGATAGCTTGAGTTTCTGATTTTTTTGTTACTGAGGATTGCTTGTCTGTGACAGATAAAGACTTATTGGTTTGGAACACTACCTAGGTTTCATAATTTTTGGAAATTATTGTGACTGAGCTTATCAACGAAGTTTTAAGACCATTAGGTTCTCAATTTTTTTTTATAGTTTGTGTACATACTACAGGGCTAGATTTTTACCAGACAGAAAATATTTCTGGGATGATCGATGAATGATGTTACACTTAGCCACAAAGGGTAGTTACAGCTAAATGTAACTAATATGGTACACTATGACTGAAAAACCTGGGGTTGCTGACTGCAATCAGCCTGCATGCTAATTATTTTCCACAGCCTTCAGTGGGCAGATAAGTTATCAAGAAAAGAAAATTTAGTAATATTAAGCTTCATAAATGGAAGAAACATGAGTGTTTTTAATAATGAGAAATAACTGGTGTTCATGTACTTTCTGTAACAGTAACCTTAGAAATAAAAAAGACAGCTTCATTTTCAGCATAAATTAAAGCTAGCAGATATTTCAAATCTTTGAGCAGGCATAAGGTAAAGGAAACACCCTAAGGGAAGAGAAAGGCTCATTTAAAGGTAATGTTTTTCAGCATTCCACTAACATTGTAATGGAAGGATAAACTACAGGTAAAGAAAATTGTTACTTTATTAGGTGTCTGACACCTGAATAAACAGCTGCATAAAAGACCCTATAATTCTGGAAATTGACATTTACCCTTTGAATCTGTTGCTGGCAGTGCTGGAGTCACAGGTCAGGAGTTACTGGTTTATTTACTTTATTGATATATTTACTTAATTTCTGGAGCATGAATGCTTTCACGTGACCATTGCAATTCATAGACTGTTTTCTTCTCCTGCTAAGCATCCAGCAAGTGTTACAGTACTATGGTATACAGGAGACATAGCAGAGTGCACACCACACCCACACAGCCTGAAAGTGATCCATGTTTTTCTATGGCGAAGCATCATTTTTAATGGATGATACAAAAGTACTGTTTCAGCTTGACTTTTCCACTCAGGCAAATCTCATTCAAGAATCCAGTTCCACACACTGTACAACAGAAGACATGAAGGCTATATCATCTACCACATTATTTATGTTTGTATTTTGTAGCTCCAAACATTTATAAAGTACCTGACATGGTAAATACTGCAACATTCATGTTGTCATTCTTTTTGCAGAAAGTTAAGATCCACTTCTTCCTACTGCAATGAATAAAACTTTTCTGCTTCATAGAGGACATCTCAAGAGTGATAATTTAATACTTGCACTCCCACACCAAACAGTTTTAATTGTGATTATGTCGCAACTACTACTTTTTTAAATTAATTGTTACTTCACGTGTATTCTTCCCTCAAATCTCCTTCTATCATTCCAGGTCAGTTTGGATCAAGAAGATCAAGCCAACATTCCTGACTTTCTGTCCTGACACTATTAGCTTTAAACCGTATGCCTGACCATGATGGAGTGAAGGAGTTCAGTGAACATATATCTGGTGAAGATAGCTTCAAGTCCCCAAGTCCCAGTGCCCCCAAAATTCCAGTTATGCATTGGCTGCTCTGAGGTGTACATGTACCGCTGTCCATGTGCCTTGGCAGTCTAGTGCTCCTGTGTACATCAAGTCTTATATCCCAAAAGCGCAGATATATAAGGGGTTGTTATAGGGCATACATGTTCTGCAGTTCATGTGACTTGACAGCCTGCATTGCCTGTGCATCTGAACCTCTAGCGTACAAAACATTCTTCAGTTGTTCTCACAAGGAGAGAGTTCTGTAGAGAAACAACAAATTGTACCACCTCAAATTCACCCCCATCCAATCTTCTAAGTGATGAAAGCAGTCCTATAAACACATGACAAGTGACTGGCATACAAAAATATAAACAGTAGCCATGAATCCTTATACATTTTTCTGCAACTTAGCTTCATTTTCATACTCACTCGTTTCATTCAACTTATTTTCATTCAGCATTCAACACTGCCGGACACTCTCTCGACTTTCATTATGTGTCAAAACTCCGGAATGAAATCCTCACACAGTAAAAACAGATAGAAAACTTAGTTTCAAAGCTTTGCTTGAATAGCACCCGTGCCAAAGATGGCTCTGTTCTTCCTGCTCACCTGGCTAGCTTTACTCAGATTAGTTTCCTCCAACTCTTTCATCACTTTGTTTCCCAGTCTTTTTGCACTCCTCATGCAGCACTTATTTCCTAAACTCTTAACTTTTCCTCCTCCTCTCACACCCCACCAGTAACTACAACTCCTCCCATGTCCATTTTTCTTCCTGCTTATTTCCATAATGTCTCTTTTCATCTCTGTCATTTTTTTAAGCTACATTCTTTTTGTCTGACTGTAAATTATTACCAAACTCAAAAACATCCCAGTTTGATCTTTTCCTTTGCATCCATCTTGTTTTAAATATATGAATTGGTACAGCATTTTATTTCTCTATTCGATAATTATCCAATTTATCTTAATTTCAGGCTTCTTTTTGTGTTAAATTGCTATGTTCATATAAGAAATATTTAGAAATATTTAAAATCATGTCAGTAAGCTTATGCACAAAGGTTTTTAATTATAGTTATAAATGTACAGTACAATGCAATTGTAAATGTACAGCATGTGTAACTTAAATGTGGAGCTTTTCTCCCCGGGCCTCCACTGAAAATGGGTTTTACCCATTCAGACTTTCCTCGGTCAACAAAGACAAATAAATAACTCAATAATTTTTCAGATTTTGTGAAACGCACTCTAAATGAGCATGTGACACTTCTTTGTGTAAATACTGTCATTTCACCTCATATCAGTACTATCAGAGCAGATGGTTTGTAACTAGTATGACTTACTACATGTCTTTTTCAGCCAGTTCCACGTAAAGAAACTGTATTGCTCACACTAGACAGAATGTAAGGACTGGGAAAAGAATATTTAAATGCCTAAAAGAAATTTCATCTACTTCGTCCACTATGAAAAATTCTAGGACAGAGGGAATGCAATACTTTTTATCTGATCAGCATGGAATTTATAACAGAGGTGGCTTATTCTAGCGCTTGGATTACATTAATCTTTTTTCTGAATTATTCAAGTCCCAGGACAAAGGTTTAATTAGGCAAAAAGCTCAAGTTAGTCCTGCTGGGTTACACTGGTCCAATAACAGGTATGCCAGCACCTCTGCATACTGTAGTTTACTTATATATGTACATATCCACAATATGCACAGCACAGCAGCCTCTATGGAATTGTGTGTGTGTGTGTGTGTGTGTGTGTGTGTGTATATGAGAGAGAGAAAGACACAGGAAAAGACATGAAGATATAGCTTTCAACTTCTGTGACTAAGAATCATGGATAGAAACAAAAATAATAGGGAAAAAGCCCAAAATCATAAACAGATTTTAAATATTGCTGTAATTCACACAAAATTAACTGAACAATACATTTTGCATTAAAATGGATTTTCTGGATGATAAGAAGTCTAGACCTCTAATATCTGACTGACTGTGATCCTGCAATCCTTAGTACTTTACCAGAAAAAAAAAAACTAAGAGGGACTACGAAAAATAGGCAAAATCTGGGACAGTTGAGAGGTTTGGATGGAGAAAGCAGTACTTTTCAAGCAGCACTAAAATACACTATTGTAACTGCAACACTCCTGAGTCCTGATGCTCAGATACAGCAGCAAACAAATGTGAGAAAGTCATGATACTGTAACAGAAAGCCATGGTTACACAAATGTAAGAATAAAGTCATGATGCTGTAACACAAAGCCGTGGTTACACAAATGTAAGAAAGTCATGATGCTGTAACTCAAAGCCGTGGTTACACAAATGTGAGAAAGTCATGATGCTGTAACTCAAAGCCGTGGTTACACAAATGTGAGAAAGTCATGATGCTGTGACTCAAAGCCGTGGTTACACAAATGTGAGAAAGTCATGATGCTGTAACACAAAGCCGTGGTTACACAAATGTGAGAAAGTCATGATGCTGCAACTCTAAGCCGTGGTTACACAAATGTGAGAAAGTCATGATGCTGTAACTCAAAGCCGTGGTTACACAAATGTGAGAAAGTCATGATGCTGTGACTCAAAGCCGTGGTTACACAAATGTGAGAAAGTCATGATGCTGTAACTCTAAGCCGTGGTTACACAAATGTGAGAAAGTCATGATGCTGTAACTCAAAGCTGTGGTTACACAAATGTGAGAAAGTCATGATGTTGTAATTCTAAGCCGTGATTACACAAATGTGAGAAAGTCACGATGCTGTAACTCAAAGCCGTGGTTACACAAATGTGAGAAAGTCATGATGCTATAACACAAAGCTGTGTTTACGCATATGTGAGAAATTCATAATACTGTAACACAAAGCCGTGATTACACAAACGTGAGAAAGTCATAATACTGCACCACAAAGCCGTGGTTACTTCTGCCTGATGCATATTTCAAGTGCTGTGCATTAATTATACTGGCAGATAAAATTATGAAAATCATGGTCTGCTGTGTGATGTTTGTTTATCTGAAATTTAAAACTGATGTTTGATTTACTGTTGCATTAGTGATGGGTTAATAAGGTGAGCCTCAACAGGCATTCCGGAAACTTGCTAGCATTAAAACAGGTACAGTCTTCTTCTTCTTCTTCTTTCGGCTTTTCCCGGTTAGGGGTCACCACAGTGGATCACCTTGTCCGCTCATGATTGGCAGTGGAGCTTTACGGTGTCGAGTTGCCAGCCCGGCGCCCAACCTTCCACAGAAGGCACACACATGCACACACTCACACCTAGGGCCAATTTAGAGTAAACAATGGAAATGTAAATTGGCTCTTGGGATGTGCAGTGTTACCCCAGTCATCTCACTGCTGGGGAAAGAGTCAGAGCTTATGCAGGAGGTTAAAAAGTATCTACAATATTTAGTTGACTTCACTCTATATTCAGTATTGCTTCTGGAACCCAATTTTTTGAATAGGGATGCCCTCTCTCCTTCTCTGTAGCTGACCCCCTGGACAATGCCCTAGGTGGGTTCAGATATATATTCAAAAGCACCCATCTAGGTGATTGTGTGTTAAGAGTCTGCCAGTTAATAAGGTTCACACTTCAATACAAGTGGGACTTACAGAAAGGAAAACTGTTGACTGTGAATTTGGTGCTACTAGCTATTTGGAATATTTGGCTTTCATAGCTAGCATAGGTGTTGTGCTTGATAGGGTTTTGCCTATTAATTTTGTAGTGCTGGTGAGAATTTACTGCTCATGTGGGGAATAATGCAGACATCTGGAATGGCACAATGAGTAATCTGAATTGGAGTTGTGAATTGTTTTTGGATTTCTGTGCCAGTCACGGGTATCCATCATAAACACAATGTTTAAACACGATGATGCTTGTAAGTGTGGTTGGGGTTAATAACTGACCTTGTAGTCAAGTAATCAGACCTATAACCATATGTTATGGATATCCTGGTCAAAAGATGTTCTGAGCTGACAAATGATCATCAGATGGTGAAAAGTTATGTCAGACAGTTGAGGTGGCAGCTGGGCTGGCCTAGGACATTTAAATGTCCATTTAGGGTGCTCTGGGAATACCTAGTTTATGTTTTTGTGTGGTATGAGTTCAAATCCTACCTCCCACATATTTAGAGAAGATGGAAAAATAAAATCTGAATGGATGCTTCCGTGGACATCAATAGCAGTGTTTTTGTGGCAAGAGGCTGTTAACAAAAGGTGGCTGGTGCTTGCAAAGAAGCAACCCTCAGACCTGCTGGTGGACACAAAAGCTAAAGGAAGCTATTCAACTGAAGGAAGAGTCAATTTATGCAATGCTTTAGGGGGGGGTCTCATGATATGACTTTACAACTACTAATAAATCACAAAGGCAGCAAATGTGACAGTTGCCAAAACTGAAGGTCAGGATGTAGGAGGAGTTTGCAAAGCCATGGAGAATAACTTTTGGATGGTCTTAAGGATTCTGGCAATTTTGAAGCATATGGTAGAAAGCTGTCTATATTGCTGTCAGCAGAGGTGGAAAACACTGGCTTTCAGTGAAGACACTGTTTAGAAGTAGAAACAATATTTTAAGGAACTTCTGAATTTGGTGGGCATGTTAGCTGGTTGGTCTAGACCCATTTTTGTAGAAGAGGTCAGTGCGGTGATTAAATGATTCTGGTGTAGTAAGCATTCAGAAATGGATGAGATCCATCTAGAAATGCTGAAGTTGCTAAACACTCAAGGTGTTGTGTTTAACAAAACTCTTCAATGTTAAGAAGGCCACAATACTGTATCTACATTGGTAAACTGAGATAGTAGTTACATCTTCTAAAAGTGGGCAGGAAGAATTGTTTAAAATACAGAGTAATAACTCTCAGAAACCTCCTTGGGAAAGCAAGTGCCAGGATGATGGAGAGGGCACAACATTCAACAGTTAATCCGCTCATTCAGGAAAGTGATCAGGATTCCATTTTGGTCAGAGAAAAGTGGATAAACTCTTTATGCTTGCACATATACTAGTGGGATTGTGTGAGTTAGCCAGTACTGTCTACATGTTTTGGTGGACAAGACATATGGCCACATATCCTAGAAAGTCTTGTGGGAGATATTACAACAGTACAGGATACCAGGAATGCTGTTTCATGTCATTTGGTCACAGTATTTTTAGAGTAATACTTGTAACAGGAGTATCAGCAGTCTCAGCATGAAGTCAAATATGTTTTAGCTGAGTTAGGATTCTCCCAAGGGTATACCTTGTCTAACTTCCTGTTTGTGATTCTCTTGGTAAGGTTACTGAGGTGTGGTTAAGGTTTGACCCAGTTTTGTAATGAGGAATACATTTTTGTTTTCTGGAGATTATGTCACCGTCTTAGTTTCAAATGACTGTGATCTGTGGAATGGTTTGAAACAGACGAAATGAAAATCAACACTTCGTGTTCAGAGGTCGTGGTTCTGCCACAGAAAGGACTAGACTGTTCTCTGCCAACGTTGGAAACTGTTTCCCCAGGATGGTGGATTTTCTTTACCTCTGGATCTTGTTCATCAGTAAAAATAGAGGAGATTGGGGGGCTGACAACATCATTATCATCACCATCATCAACCCCCCCTTTTGTGGCAGGGTGTCGTGTCTGTTGTCACCATCTCTCTCTATTCAGTGCCACTCTAGTTGACACCCCAGGAACCCAATCCTGTGTGAAGAAGTCAAAAAAGACTTGTGAATGTTCTCTTGGAATCCCAGCTTGTCTAAGGGATATCTCACCTATAAGTGAGAGATTCCTGAGACTTTGAAAAAGGCTCTGCAAAGATAAGAAAACTGTCCAATATCGAAAAATGTGGATACTCTGTAGTCTTCAATGAGCTGTAAGTATAAATGCTCTTGGTGCAGTGGATAGACCAAAAGGTAAGGCAGATAACTGATAATGTAATCCAGATAGACAAAACCTTATGAAACACTTATAGTATGGATGAATAGGTAAGTGATGATGCACATCTTTTAAATCTTGTTTTACCAGGAAATTTGAATAATGAAGAATAGGTAATAGGTAGTGAAGTGATATAATGCTGAACTTGATCACTAGCACAACAAATAAATTTAGGAAAGAACAGATCCATACCTGGTCTCCAAGCATTTTTTTTTAACACTAAAAACATCCTTGAATAAAAACTTTTCCCAGCCTGGGGTGGAGGAACTGGTTCTTTCACTACCTAGCCCATCATGTGTTAAAGGACAAAACAAAATAAAAGAGTTGGTCTGGTGGATGAGGAATTACCCTCTGAAAAACTGAGATTTCCTCCCACTACTATCTGTAACCTTGATGAATCATCTTTAGAACCAATTTGTCTGAAACTGTCACCAAAGAGAAAAGTAGATATTCCGTCTTTCTGGTATGGAAAAGGGACTGCCAGGCTGGGGTTTGGGGACAAGTTTATTAAATAGTCATTATGACCTGTTGGACTGTCCATGGTACTGGGGGTGGGGGTCCTGAATTTTCTTTGGAACCCTCTTTCCATTTCTTCTTAAATGTCTATTTACCTACATTTTGTTGAGACTGTTTATCTTGTTTTTTGCCAAAATTGGATGAGGGTTAGCGAATCCTTTAGAAAAGTTCAAAAAGGAGGGCAGAAAAAATCTGAGATTCCCTGCATGAATTTATCCCTTTCATCACACTTTTTGATAATCTCTGCAGCAGAGTAACCAAAAACTAAATCTCTATCCAAAGAAGTATTTACAATCTCACATTTCACATCATCTAGAAGGTTCTGAGAATGCAGCTAGGATAACTTCCTCAAAACAGTTCTAGCAGCCATAGCCCTGGAGTAGAATGAGATGAGTCATACACACGCTGTAAATGATGAGTTGTGATGCGCAATGGAAGAAACATAATTATTTAAAGCAGACTTTTCTTCACAAGAAGAAACTGCAGACAAAACATTTGTCATGTTCACTATTAGTCAGAATAAAGTTTAACATATGTTAAGAGTCTAAACAGAGAAAATCAAGGATGCAGAGGCATGTATGTTATCAGTAATCTTCACATCCTTGTCAGAAAGAGTAGGATTTGAATTACCAAAATGTTTAGCAGCAGTAGGATTAACTAAAGCTATAGTTGCTGAGTCAGGTTTGGGAGCAGCATATAAAAACTTAAAAGACTAAGGAACTTTATAAATTCTATCTGCCTTTTTTGGGGGCAGCAGGCTGACTATCAGGAAAACTGCAGGTAGTGACACACACATCCTCCAGAGCTGACAGAACTCAGGGAGTGGGTGGAGGTTCTGGAAATTTCTTCCCTAATAATAGCTCATAGTACTTTCTGAGGGTCTGAGAAGCCTCATCGTTCTCCCAACTGAAAACACTGAAACGTCTTGGAAATAGTTTCAGAGTACGGGACTCCCCATAAGGTAGGGTTACCATATTTGGTTGTATGCAAAAGAGGACGAAAAAATATGTGCTGGTACCAGCACATATTATTTCGTCCTGTTAGGGCTGAAGAGCAAAAAAAAAAAAAAAGGTCTTTATTCTTGTAGAACTAAAACTAAAGACCTTTTTGGCCCGTATGCTGGTATACGAGCCAATCAAAACATCGCACAGTGGACCTTCTTCTGTTCATTGCAGAACATCAAGCAATTCCACATTGAACAGAGCTCGGCTTTTTGATTAGCTCGAATACCGGTATACGAGCCAATCAAAAATGCGCACAGCAGACCGGCAGACCCTCTTCTGTTCAATGCGGAACATCAAGCTGTTCCGCAATGAACAGAGCTCTGTCTTTTGATTGGCTCGTATACTGGTATATGAGCCAAGCAAAAAAAAAAAAAAAGCGGAGGAAAGACTGAAATAGGGATGCCTGGTTTTTGAAATGCTGCGATTTGTCTGGGTTTTAAAATCCGGACAATTCGCAGAATTTTCAAAAACTGCCCGGACAGGAGCCCAAAAAAGAGGACGTGTCCGGGAAAACCTGGACACATGGTAACCTTACAGGAGAATAAGAAATTGAGCTCACCTCTTAGTCTGAATCAGAGAATGGAGGAGAAAACCCAGCATCTGTCCCTTCATCTTCTGTCCAGATTTAGAAACTTGAATCTCTTCAAGAAAAACAATATCCCCTCTTTCTTTTACTAGCAACCACCTTATAAGAAGGATCAGTAGCTTGAATTAAACTCTGATTTTATTTTTATTTTATTTATTTATTTAATTTCAGATTGATGACTGGGGTAGTCCATTGGGCCTGGTAGAGCCCTTTTTCAGTGGAGACCCAGGGAGAAAAGCTCCACAGACATTGACAATTTTATAAAAAAGTTGAAATCATTGGTAACATACAAACAATATGTCATTAGCTAAAGAAAAAACATGTAAATTATACAGTCTAACTAGTACTTACAAAGTATAAACACTATAGGATTATGTGCAGAGAATACTTGGAGTTATACAGTTATTGGCAAAAAAAGTTTGTGTGTGTGTGTGTGTGTGTGTGTGTGGAGACTGGAGAGTTAGAATTCTGAAGAGAGAGACAAAAGGTGAATTAAAGGTTGATTTATAGTGGAGAAAGGAATGGGTTATATGAGGAGTTACAAAGTGAAAGAGAGTAAGACAGGAAATATATGCACAAAGTTAATGAGCAATGTAGTAGAAGGTTAAAGGTTGGGTGAAGGCATTTAAAGGAGTTTTGTAGGAAGGAACAGTTGCATTCCCACTTTGAAAAAAGGTATGATTGGAGAACTGATTTGAAGTTTGAGTGGCTTTGATTATTTCAAAGGGAGGCAGGAAGTGAGTTCCAGAGTTTAGCTAAGGAGCAGGATAGTAGTAGATGACCTGGGGGTCGATGAGGTTTCTGTATTTTTAGAAGATTATGGTTTTCTGATCTAAGTAGGCAGTTGGGAATATAGGGAGTTAAGGAGGTGGACAGAGAGGGACAACTAGAAGGTTTGAATATGAGCTTGTGGGCAGTGGTACGTTTGAGGAATTTGAGGTAGTTAGGAAGTTCAAGCCATTGCAGACGGCGGAGAGAGAGACAGTGATGAGATGAGTTTCTAGAGTAAGTAGCAAATTTGGATATTTTATTGTAACAGGTTTCTAACTTGGCTTTCAAGCCAAGATGAAGACTAATGAACAGGGGAGCATTATACATAAGAGAGGGTAGAAGGTAAGTAGAGTTTAGGGTTCGTCTGGTGGAGGGGATAAGGTACCAACTGTGTCTATACAGGAATCACAGGCCTAAAGCAGATGCCCTATGCTGACCGTCTAAAAAAACTCCAGCTATACTCTGTCGCATATCGTCTATGCAGAGGCGATCTCTGCTTAACATACAAGGCCATGTCAAACCCAGAGCTGTTGGACACGCTGCACTTAAAGAAATCCCAATTCTTCAGAGCCACACGCTCCAGGGATCTAAACCTTGTCATCACAATGAACAAAACATGCTTGAGGGATAGGTTCCTGACCCAGAGATTCCCCAGACTCTGGAATAGACTGCCTATTCATGTCAAGCAGAGTGCCTCTTTGGCCCTCTTCAAAAAGAACCTTGACGATTGGATGGGAGATAAGAAATTCACCCCGAGGATCACATCAGTCGGCCTGCTAGACAGGGGTCCAGGGAAGTAAATATTGTGGGAAGAAATAGCCAGGGAATTGTTATGGCTAGGCTTGTATAGGCCCTAGGTAAGGTTACCATATGTCCGGGTTTCCCCGGACACGTCCTCTTTTTTGGGCTCCTGTCTGGGTGTTTTTTTGAAAATTCTGCGATTTGTCCGGGTTTTAAAACCCAGAAAAATCGCAGAATTTTCAAAAACCAGACATCCCTATTTCGGAGTCTTTCCTCCGCTTTGTTTTTTTTTTTTTTGATTGGCTCATATACCGATATACGAGCCTATCAAAAAATGGAGCTCTGTTCAATGCGGAACTGCTTGATGTTCCGCATTGAACAGAAGAGGGTCCACTGTGCTCGTTTTTGTTTGGCTCGTATACCGGCATACGGGCCAATCAAAAATTCCCAAAAACGGACTACTTGTCTTTAATTCTGAAATGCATTAAAGACAAGACTAAAGACCTTTTTGTTTTTGTTTTTTTTTTTTGCTCTTCAGCCCTAACAGGATGAACTAATATGTGCTGGTACCAGCACATATTTTTTTCATCCTTTTTTACATACAACCAAATATGGTAACTCTAGCCCTAGGGCCGTTAGCTTAGTACCAACCTATGAACTTATGAACTTACGAACCTAGTTTTTGGTGAGTTTTTTTATGTTATTTTGGATATGGGTGTCAAATTTTAGATTTTCATCAATTATGACACATAATAGTTTAGTATGTGATACAATTTCTATGGAGACATTATTCTTGGTAGTTACTGTAAAGGACAATTTGTCTATACTGGTGTTTTTGGATGGAGAGATCATTAGTTTTGCTTTAGTGGCATTTAAGGTGAGGTGGTTACTGTGCATCCATGATTCAGTATTGGAGAAAGCTAACTGAGTTTTGAGGAGAGGTGTCATTAAGAGAAGGGGGCCAAGGACAGAACCCTGTGGTACGCCAGTAGGGGTGTGTAGAAAGGAAGAGATTGAGTTTTTCCATTTAATGGCTTACTGTCTTTCAGAAAGGTTGCTAGTGAACCAGGCAATGGTGGGAGGGGAGAAGTTGAGAGAGGAGAGTTGAGATAAGAGTATGGGATGGGATATAGTCTCAATGGCTTTGGAGAGGTCTAGAAACAGGGTAGAAACAATTTTGCCAGAGTTGTGTGCAAAGCTGATAGAGTCTAGGAAGGAGAGGAGGGCAGTGATGGTACTATGACTGGGATGGAAATCAAGTTGTGTAGGGGTTAGTAGGTTGTTTTGAGTCAGATACAACGTGATTTGTGATTGAATACATTTCTCCATGATTTTGGATAGTGGGAAAAGAATGGCCATAGGCTGAAAATTAAAAGTGTCAGTGTTTTATCCCCTGTATAGAATGGGAATGATGAAAGCATGTCTCCAGAGTGAGGAGACGTATGATTCTTGGATGGATCTGTTTATTATGATAGAGATGGGGTAGGCAATGCTGTCTGCAGATAGTTTGAGGAAGGATGGGGGTAAGTTATCTGGAGCAGAGGAGCATGGTTTAAGTTGAAGGAGGATTTTTTTATTTTGTTTGTAGAAACAGGAGAGAGGTAAAAAGTAGGGGTAGTTGCAGTTGAATTGGAGGGCGTGGAACAGGGATTGGCAGGGAGGTAGGAGGTGGAGAGTATTGAGAGAAGCTTGTAATGAATTAGCTATGGATTCTACAAAGAATGTATTAAACAAAGAGGCTGTTTCTTAATCAGTATAATTTGGATTTGGGCATGGGTTATCCTTGTTGCCAGGATAGAGGAGGGAGGAGACAGAGTTCCAGAATTTTCTAGGGTTGAATGTGTTCAGATTGCAGCTTGCTATAGTATGTTTTGCAATCTCTGATTATTAGCTTTTTTTACAGTGTTATGGACTTGTTTAACTTCTGTTAGGACAGAAGATCATTTAATTTTTTGATATTCTTTCCACTTCTTATCTCTTAGGTGCATGGTTTGTTTAGTTTCTTTAGATAGTCAAGGGGAGATTGAAGCTTTGACTCTTTTAGTCTTTAAGAGAGCGACATTCTTGAGTAGGTTCAGGAAAGTTTCATTAAAGTAATCAATGGCATTATCAAGTGGCAAAGTTTTTAAGGGTGACCAATCTGTGACATTTAGGTAGTCTATGAATATTTGTGGGTTGAATTTAGAGGGATTCTGAGATTGTATATAGTGGTGTTTTTGTGGAGGAGAGGAATGCCGGGCAGCAAATACAGGTAGGTGGTCACTGAGTGAGTCAGGAAGGATTCCAGTATTTGAGGTAAGGTTAGGATGAGACACTAAGATCCAGTCAATGATGGAGCCAGTGGTTCTATCTTTATTTGGCCTGGTAGGAGAGTTTATTAGCTGGGTGTAGTTGTAGAGATTGATATTTAGAGAAGGGGATTAATAGTGGCCCAGTTTATGTTTAAGTCGTCTAGAATTAATGTTTCGTTTTGATGTTTGTGGAAAACCAGGAGACTATATCTTCAAGTATATGGATGTTGTTGCCTGGGGGGATATAGATGGCATCTATGCATTTGGATTTATATTTAAGTTTTAAGATGGCAATAGATAGTTCAGTATTGGTGAACTTAGGAATGGGATTAGTGTAAGGAGTAACTGTGTAGGAGAAGGAGTAGAGTATAGCTACTCTGCCACCTTTTTGTTGGGTCTATTACAGCATAACATTTGGTAACCTGGTGGAAGAATTTCATTGCCTTTTATATTTGGTTTAAGCAATTCTCTGTGATGGCAACAATGTCGGGCTGGTTGTGAGACAACCAGGCATGGATGATCCAGATCGAGTAAAGCACTCCAGTCTAAGGAAATATTAGGAAGATTATATATATGTTTAGTTTTCTCTTTCTTTTTGACAGGAAAAATGAGGCCAACAGTGTTATTAATCAGAATCAGAATCACATATTGACCAAGTATGCATGCATACAAGGAATTTGACTCTGGTTTCAGTGACTCTCCAAGTACGAATTACATAAATGATATACATACAACTTTCAAGAACAAGACAAATGACATACATGCAACTATTAAGAACAAGACAAAAAAGTAAATATACATATACAAATACAGCACATACAAGGTGCAAAGTGCAACTCAGTGCAAAAAATACTGAAATAAACTCTGAAACAAACAAGTATTAATATGTAAACAATACTGCAGAATTCTGAGAGGCTTGGGAAAAGGAATAACCCAACCTAATAAGCAGAGTTAACCGTTTATGAACTTGATGGCCTGTGGAAAAACACTGTTCTTATATCTGCTTGTTTTGGTGCATATTAATCTATAATGCCTGGGTGATGGTAATAGTTCAAAAAGATGGTGGCCCGAATGTGAAGGGTCGGTGATGATCTTCCCTGCCATTTTCATGACACTGGAATAGTACAGCTTGGGTAAGGAGGGCAAACTAACACCACTGATATTCTCAGCAGACCTAACTATTTGATGTAACCTATTTTTGTCAAGAATAGACAGAGATCCAAACCACACTGTTATGGATGAGCTGAGAACAGACTGAATGACTGCTGTATAGAACTGAATAAACAGTTCCTGAGAGAGGTTGAACTTCCTCAGCTGTCGCAAAAAGTCCATTCACCATTGTGCCTTTTTAATGATGGACCCTACACTGGTCTCCCAATTCAAGTACTGGGAGATTATAGACCCCCCAAACCTTGAAGGATTCCACAACTGACACAGCAGTATTAAATATAAAGAGGGGGGATAATATTGTAGTACCACTCCTAAAGTCCATTCTCATCTCCACAGTTCTAAGAGTGTTCAGTTCAAGATTATTCTGACTACACCAAAGGGCCAGCTGCTCAACCTCCCGTCTGTATGCAGACTCATCACCATTCCTGATGACCCTGATGATAGTTGCATCATCTGCATATTTAATAAGTTTGACAGAAGTATCCTTAGAGAGGTGCAGTCATTAGTGTAGAGGGAGAACAGTTGGGAAAGTATCCATCCCTGGGCGAGGGGGGCACCTGTATTGATCGTGTGATAGCTAGATGTAAATTTCCCCAGTTTCACCTGCTGTTTCCTATTGGTTAGAAAATTGGTGATCCATTGACAGGTGGAAATGGGAACAGAAAGCTGGGAGAGTTTCAAGTGAAGAAGTTCTGGAATTATTGTATTAAATGCAGAGCTGAAGTCCACAAACAGAATCCTTGCATGTGTCCCTGGGTTGTCAAGATGTTGCAAGATATAGTGCAGGCCCATATTAACTGCATCATCCACTGACCAGTTCTCTCGATAAGCAAACTGAAGGGGTTCCAGTGAGGGAGCTGTAATATCTTTCAAGTGAACTAACACCAGCCTCTCAAAAGTCTTCATGACCACTGATGTCAAAGCAACAGGCCTGTAATCATTCAGTCCTGTTACAGTAGATTTTTATGCACTAGAATGATTGTGGCTTGTTTGAAGCATAAGGAAACTTCACACAGCTCTAATGATTTATTAAAAATCCGAGTAAAAACAGGAGCCAGTTGATCAGCACATGTTTTTAAACAGGAGGGTGAAACCCCATCTGGACCAGCTGCTTTCTTAATTTGCTGTCTTTTAAAAAAATGATACACATCCTCGTCAGAGATAATTAATGCAGGCTGAATGCTAGAATGTGTGGAAGAGAGAGTCATATAAGTCTGAACACTGACAGAGCTGGTAACAGTGTCATTTGTAGCCTCCGGTTTATCAAACCTGCAATAAAAAGCATTCAGGTTATCAGCTAGCTGGTAATTAGCTGCAGTGAAGGGTGTGGTTTCCTGTAGTTTGTAATGTTTTGTAGACCTTTCCACACTGATGCAGGATTATTGGCTAAAAACTGTCTTCTCCAGGGATGGGTACAACATTCTGACCAATCAAGAAGATCTTCACTGTTCTCTCTCCCAGGAAAGACAAGAGCAGCCCTCCTTTGCTCACTGAGGGTACCCCAACAGATGCAAATGACATGGCTGTTGGTGCTACACCAGAAGGATCTGGGGTAAAAGGTGAGTGGTCTGAGGAACAAGCTCTTGCCATAGCAGAGTCACCCACCTGTGGCAGAGACAAGTTGATAGCCTGCCATACGAGCAAATGCTGCTTGTTTATTTATTTATTTATTTTGTGTGTCTGGAAGAAGAACCAACCTTGGGACCAATAGTCTGTTCCATTGTCAAGCCAAAAATGTTGTATAAATTCATAGGTTCATATGACTATACTAGGCTATTGGCCCAGGGACCCTTATAAGCCTATCCAAGAATTTCACCCATATTCCCACAAAGTCAGCATCTGTTTTTCCTGTCCAGCAGGGACACAGATGGGATCCCAGGGGTATATTTTCTGTTTCCCATCCAGTCATCCAGGTTCCTCTTAAAGAGGGCTAGTAAGATACTCTGCTTGACATGGAGAGGGAGTCTGTTCCACAGACAGGGGAGTCACTGGGACACATATCTATCCTACCAACAAGTTCTATTAATGTCACAGACCAGGTTGATGCCTTGTATGCAGATTGTGCTAGTGGAGTTTGACTTATGGATATGCAGCAACTCTATCAAGGCTGAGTCTGAGACAGCCTTGTATGCCAGACACAGGTCACCTCTGAGCAGTCTGTATGAGTCTGAGTAGAGGGACAGGGCTTTTAGCCTATCTGTATAGAAAAGGTGTTTGAGAGCCTGGATTTTCCTAGTATGGTGTTTCTTTCCTGGTGAAAACAATTAGCAAAAAACAGAAAAAATGTAAGGTCATTAAAAGTCACTTTTTCCACATAAAACACAGTAAAAAGCACTTTAAAACACTTTGCCATTACCCAAAAGTAAAATAAACACAATTTTGCTGCAGAAAAAAATGTTTTTTAATTACTTTAAAAAACTTTTAAACTGAAAGGTATAGGTGCGCTCCCATTTAAAAGTAGAGTTAAGTATCATGACTGTGCATAAAATTACTCTCCTAAATGGGAAAATACAATAAAACAACAATTATTTAATGTGGAAGGTTATTCGAAAAAGGGAACTTATCTGTCCAGCAAAAAATCAGCACATGCCAACTGTCGATCTTTGAAAGCCTGCAGAGTGCCCTCTTTAATAGCAGGAAAGCTCTGAAGGGCTTGGCACCCAAATTTGTCTTTTAGTCAGATCAGCTTAAACTGACTGATGTTTTGGGGATGTGCAAGGTTCTCTGAAGCTTTGGAAGCTGGCCAGCTGTCATATCATTGGCAGGATATAACCGATATAGCTAACAGTACTGCAGCTGTGATCAATATGATGAACATCACTCAGATCCCTTGTATCCAGAGGTGCACAGCTACAGCGACCATGCACTTGTTGCACACCTAAGGGGCTGTGTAAAGACCAAAGGCCAGGACCCTGAACTGAAAGTGACTGGGTTCCAGACAGAAGTGCAGAAATTGCTGGGTGGATTTAACTATTTTGATGTGGAGTTAAAGGTCCTGGAGATCGATCAACCATATCCAGTCATTTACCTGCAGGCAAGGCAAAACTGACTGAACTGTGACCATTCTGAACTGAGTCTTCTTTTCATAGTTGTTTAAATGGCTGAGGTCCTTGTTTTTCTTTGGAAATAAAAAGAATCTTGAGTATAATCTTGTCCAAGTCTATTCTGGTGGAACCTCTTGCATGGCTCTTTTTTGAATCAAAGAGAGAATTTCTTGTTTGGCCACATTCATTTAGTGGGATGGAACATCTGGAGGTGGACCTCTTAACTGGGGGAGGGTGCTGAGAAAAGGAAATTGTATATATTCTGTATATTATCCTTCTAACACACTTGTACTGTGTAATGACCATCCATGCAGTACAGTAGAGGGATAAGTCGCCCGAACTACCTCCAGAGGAAAGCAGTCAGGTAGCCCTTTAGGGATGGTGAAGTTACCTTCATAGGTTCATAGGTTCATAGGTTGGTACTAGGCTATCAGCCCTAGGGCCTATACAAGCCTAGCCATAACAATTCCCTGGCTATTTCTTCTCACACTATTTACCTGTTGGAGAAAGGCCCTTTATATCCCTGGTTCTTTAGATGTCCACAGTCTCTGGGTCTGCTAAATTAAAGGGGCTACTTCTACTGCATTCACCCTTATCAGAATTGGATTTAAAGGGTTGATTCTTGGCTTTTCTGAAGCACATAGATTTAATCCTCTTTTGATTATGTTATATCATTTTTGAGGGGTCTCACATCTAACTCCTGAAGAAGAAAGGGTTTTTCCATCTTGCTCACACATATCTTCTCCTTCACATAATGACCAAATAAGGATGACCCATCATACGAGGCATTAGCAAATGATGCTTTAAAGTTGTCCACAAAGTCACAAAGTTGAAGCCAGACTTGAAGCCTCATAGTAATGCCTGCTCCAACAACACATGCCACTCCATTGGCAACATTACGAATGAGCTTCTTGAAGAGGTTAGTAATACCCAACATCATGTCCAGAGCTGTTTCCAGTTGCTTTTTGGAATCTGATTTAGGCAATCTCCTCAGAGTGGTAAGTGCTTGCTGAACCAAGTCCCTCTGGAAGAGATTCATATGAGCACCAGAATTCAAGGCACTAATTTCAAATGTCCCTGAAGCATATGCCCTCTTCCTTAACCTGTTCATAGCCCTAGATTCCTTACTGGGTGGGCGAACAGTAGCTGTGTCCTTAGCTTTTTATTAGTAGCTGCTACCACAATAATGAAATTAATTACATGACTTTTGACCCAAAACTGCCTGTCTTTGTGAAGGGGGAATCTATGAATCTTAAATGGTTTATGGGGTACATGCTCACAGGTATCGGGCACCTGCCATGACCTGCTGTTGGCCAAATCAAGTAAGTGGTCCACCTCCCTGCCCTGAGAGGGTGGGTTGGTAGACAAATATCCTCCCTGCTGAATTAATTCAAGGATCTCACTGAAAGTGGTATCTTCGGGGGGGGGGGACTGGGGGTAACCATCTTGATCTTTCAAGTTAGTGTTCAAAGTAAATGACTTTGGGGGGGGGGTCATTTTACCTTCTTTTGCATGTCCTCTTTTTTGAAATGTTGGGGGTGGGGTGGGATCAATTGCTCAGAAGACACATCATGCAGTTGAGCAATGCTTTGGAGGACTGTCCCTTGGCTCTGACACACAGATGCATGATGGATCTGAGACAAAGAAGATAGGGAGTCATGGGGCGGACCCAGCACCAAGGAAGTCTGCATGTTCGTTCTCACAGGAGAAGCAATGATCCTCCTCATGACCTGAAAAGGCTGTGTCTACCTTGGTCAGATCCAAGGACTCCACCTCAGTGGCTGTGTCCATCCTTCCTGAGGGGAGTTGGATGGTACTGAAGAGGGTATCCCTGAAACTGAGAAGTTTGAAGGCCTCGAGGAAGAGAATATGCAGAGATCTTCAATGCATCAGCTTATCTTTGGTACTGACAAGGGACCCTTGAGAGACATCTCTGAAAATGGCACCAAAAACACACTATCGAGACAACAGTCCTGAGTCAAGCTTAGCTCCGAGATTCTTGGGGTCGTAGGTATCTGATTGAATCCCTCTAGGACTAAGCCAGGAATGCAGTCAGAATCCAAAAAACAGACTTCGAGGTGGAATCAGCTCCTATACCACCAGTACTAAAACATGTATCAGGGAAGGAGTTAAGATGGAAGATGCAAGACCAAGCCCCTCATGAAAGATGGGGATGGGCATGAGTGTCCATCTTTATCTGAGTCTTCAAAAATGCCTGCATCATGAGATCAGAATCAGCTTCTAAAGAATTACCTTAAGGCCTAAAGGACCTAAAAGAAGAAACAGATGGATCCCTCTCTGAAGAAGTCCTATTCAGCAATCTCTTTAAAGATTTGTCAGAAATGACAATTGCCTCTGATATGGATGAGCTTGAAGTTGTAGAATGTGACAGTTCCAAATCTTTATCCCTTTGTTTATGGTGCTCATCTTCCATGACTTTGTGTTTTTCACTATACTTTTTGGAAGCTTCCTGGGCCTGTCAGCCTGGTGATCAGGAGGTAACAGCTCCTTGATGATTAATGTATTTCTTCTGTCAAAAACGGCAGAAAGCCAAAACCCTTTGCAAATGGAGCATTCCATAGAAAGAATGTTCCATCCACCAAGCGTACCACACTCAAGTCATGGATGTCTTGAGTGGAATTTTGTAACCACATTTTTGGCACTTTCTAAAGCGTTTCTCTTTGTCCTTGTCCATACACACACACACACACACACACACACACACACACACACACACACACACACACGCATGCATGCATGTACACACACACACACACACACACACACACACACACACACACACACACACACACACACACACACACACACGCACAAGCACTAATAAGAAAATGTCCTAAAATTTCACTTTAAGTTTCTAACATTGAAAGCACTACATACAGAAAATCTAGTACCTATCTATAAGAATTGGAAAATACAATACATCTAAGCTATTGTCAAAGGATAAGTATTCAATCCTAAGATAAACAAACAGTTTTTTTAAGTTTTTTTAAAGGAAAATTGCTTTTGCTTATGGATTGCAAGATACAAGCAGTGATGTTTTTAGTCCCTTTAGTTTTTTTATACAGGTCAGACATAGTTTTGTCAACCAGAGATAATTTGAGCAATGATTAACAATGAGTTGAAAGAATTTATCTAGGAAGGAAAGAGTTATGTTTGATAAACTGATCCTTCCAATAGAACAAGATGGTTTAGGATTACCCAAATTGAAGGTATATTTTAGAAGTACACAGTTAAGGTTCATATGCATAACATAGAGGGAGTGCACTTTCGGGTGCAGCGCTGGGTCATCCAGGAGTCCAGAATCATGGCAGGACTCCTTGTTCTAACATAGGCAGGTTCTAATTCAAAGTGGAAAGGGATGATGTTAAAGTGGGGGGGTGGAGTTCAAGAAATAAGGAGAGAGTGGGGTTTTTGTATGCCGATCCTTAAAAAAAAATAATAACCCTAATACAGAATATTATATTCATAGAAAGGACTAAACCAACAAGGGAATGGAGAAAGGCAATTTTGCTAGTAGGGATGACTGCAGCTAGGGCTCAGAAAATAGGCAATGGGGCTGGAATGTACTGGAAAAAATGGCGAAGTAACCAAGGTGTTGGGAGCAGATAACTAGAGAGGGAAAGGTAATAAAGTGGGATGAGGCCAAGAAGAAGTTTGGACTGCTGGTTAGAGACTGCCTTCCCTATCAGGGATTGATATCAGAATATAGGCAAAGAGAAAAAAAAGATCAGGGAATGCTAAGTAAAAGACTGAATCTAAAACAGAAACCGCTGTTAAAAGGGGAATAGTTAGTACGGTATACAAAATATTGCACGATAACTGTAAGAAAAGCAAATTTACAAAGTAAAAATGGGAGGATATATGTATGGCTCCTAAGTATGTAACAGAGGTTTAGGATTTTTTTGTGGCAATGTTTGCAAAGGTATTTTATACGCCATGCAGATTTATTAAGTTTAATTATGCTGGCTGCTGAAAAAGCAATCACTAGAAAACAGAAATCAAAATCTATACCAGCTGTATTTCAAGTATGTAAAGTGGATAAATGAACTGGAAGAGGGATCTTTAGTAAAGGGAAGGAGAGAATTATATAGATATAAATGAAATTTGGGGGACAATTAATACAGAATAATGTTAAGGAGAAGAAGTGGAGGTTAAGGGAAGGCAGGAATTGAGCAATTTATGTAACAATAGATTGAAAGACAGTTATTACAAGCAAAGAAAACATAATCCAAAAAAACGGCCTCGGTTGCAACGAGATGAAGAAAGATAAAAAATTCCAAATAAGCAACTAAGAAGTGCTTAAAAAAAGAGAACTTTAATTTAACAAATAAAAATAAATCAGATGCATCCAGTAAATCAAGCGCTTTCGTCTCCAACCATTTGGAGACTTTATCAAGACAGAGCATGCCCCAGCTGCTAGTAAATTTATAATACAAAGTTAATTACTAAACCAATCAACATCCAGGGTTCATGAATAATTCATGAGCAATGACTATTCCCACAATTTACATCTAATAATGTCAAATAACCACACATAAAACATTCATCATCCTAAATATTACCCACTATAATACATATAAATACATAACTAAAAATACATTATTAAAAAATCTAATAAAAACTCAACATTTCCAATATATTGTACACCTCAAATAACCCCAATATTATAGTATAAATAAATAAATACATGTATAAATACATAATAGATACAGTATAAAATTCACCAATGTATACATATAAGACATAAAAATAATGCGATTTTTCAACTATTAAGAATTGCAAGAACATTTCTTTAAAAGCATCGTCTGTCTAAAGCTTTTAATCTTAAAAAGCAAGTAATTGCAACAGATTCATTTAAGCCTGGCCATTGAGTTGCATTCATTCTCAACTGCCATAAGGCCTCACTCTTCTCCAAATATAAAGTCCAAGGTCCACCTCTTGGGTCTAGTTCAATAACTTCAATAACGGTGAATTTAAAGTCAAGTCTGGGCCATTCCATACAATGTTTTGCAAGGGCGTTGGTTTCTTTTTGCAGTCTGATATCCCTCAAATGCTCATAAATACATTTTTTAAGTTTCCTTTCTGTCTTTCTAATATAAAAACAAGCACATTTGGAACAGAAAGCACAATAAACCACCTTCTCAGTGTAAAAGCTGCACTTTTTTTGTAAACAGACCTTTATACCATTTATGTTAAATTTTGACCCGTCCTTAATATATTGGCAATAATTGCATGCCCCACACTTCTTCATATGGCCCCCATTCCGAATCTGGTAACTCCTTTCAAAGATGTTCTTTAAGGTTTGTCCCTTTCTATATACCACAATAGGCTTCGCACTTATGCATTGTCTAATGTCATTACTTGAGGTCAAAATTATCCAATTTTTATCCAAAATCCTAAACGTTTCTTTACTATCAAGATTATAAGAAGTGATAAAAGCTGAACAAAACTTTCCCTTTGCTTGCACTTGTTCAACAGGTGTCATAACATTCACATTAACATTGTTGTCCATATTAACAGAACCAACATTCAAATTTAAAACCATATGCCTGTTCCCTTCATTGCCAGAGTGCACTATCTCCGAATTCAGTATAGCATGATAAAACCCTCTCTCTCTTATTAACTACTTCCAACATTAAGTTGTTGATTAAGTCCAATGGATATTCTCTTTTAAGAAACATATCTTTCAACAGTTCACATTCATCCGAGAAAGAGTCGAAACTAGACACCATCCGAGCAGCTCTAACAAACTGCCCCTTAACAACTGCTCTTTTTTGTTTGAAGGGATGGCTACTGTCAAAATGTAAAAAACTGTTTGAATACGTTTCCTTCCTATAAATATATGACTCAAAATTCCTTAAGACTGTATTGTTTGTCAGTTTAACATCCAAATATTAGATTTCATTGGGATCGATATTATGGGTGAACCTTAAAAAGGCTGTTGAATTATTCATGTGAGTCAAAAATGCATTAACCATCTCACTTGGTCCATCCCAAAATATAAAAATATCATCCAAAAATCTCACATACATTTTACAATATTGATAATAAACTGAATTAATAACAAACTTTTTCTCCCATTGTAGCATCACCAAATTAGAATACAAACCACCACATGGAGAACCCATAGCAACGCCAACTGCTTGGATAAAGAATTTACCATTAAAAAATATACAGTTATTTTTCAATACAAGTTCAAATAGTTGTTCGTATACATTAATTTTTGGTTGTGATACTCCTTTTTCCAATAAATAGTGACATGCCCATTCAATACCATTATCATGGGGTATTGAGGTGTACAAATCCTTCACATTAATAGTGGTGAATTCACCTGTCTCACTGTATTCTAAATTATTAACCCTTTCTAAAAAATCCCATGAATCCTTACAAATAATAGTTTCTTCACTAACAAAACATTTCAAATTAATATCCAAGTATTTTGCTATACAAAGATTTTTTGGATGATGCACTGTCAGGTAATTGTACTCATCTATAGAAATTGAGCACGTTCAACCCACCCCTGCACTCTGCGTTAGCGATGTTTGGTAAAATGTATGAAACAGATGTTAGAAATATGCACAGAAATGCACACTAACCTAACTTAAGTAAAACTGAGATGGATGGTCTAAACAAACTTAGAACTAACAGAGATGTGCGGATTATAAAACCAGATAAAGGTGGTGGAATTGTCATTATGGACCTAGATGATTATAACACAAGGATGAATAATATTCTTTTGAGTGATGCATATAGGAAAATCTCTATTAATGAGTTAAATGGCATTTATAACAAAGTAAAAAATGAATTAATGGACCTCTTTATTGAAGGCTCAGTTTCTATAGATGAGTGCAATTACCTGACAGTGCATCATCCAAAAACTCCTTGTATATCTGGATTACCAAAACTACACAAGAGTATGGTTGATCCACCTATGCGCCCTATAGTGAATGGGCGTGGTTCTATCACTTATCCAATAGCAAAATACTTGGATATTAATTTGAAATGTTTTGTTAGTGAAGAAACTATCATTTGTAAGGATTCATGGGATTTTTTAGAAAGGGTTAATAATTTAGAATACAGTGAGACAGGTGTATTCATCACCATTGATGTGAAGGATTTGTACACCTCAATACCCCATGATACTGGTATTGAATGGACATGTGACTATTTATTGTGTTTTGTTTTTTGGCCTTTAAAAGTTTGAAATAAACAAAACATGTTAAGTATAATGTGTGTAAATGGAAAAATGTTAATATGGTTTGATTTCTTTTCCATTAATATATATGTGCCTATGTCTTAAGTGATAATCTAAAAAAGGTAATCAAAAAGGACAAAGAAAAGAAACAAAGTTAAGTGACTCTGGGGATAAAAAAGTGCAAGGTCCAGATAAACTGCATTCATTGAGTTAAAAGAGTTGGCAGAGGTGCCTAGTAAAGCACATACAGACCTGTAGTCTTAACAAAATGTGATACCATTGACCCAGAGGACAGGCAGAGTACCACCTTTTGACAAAGCTGGGTTTAAGAGGCTTCAGATCCGCAGATCTGTTAGTCTCAATTTTACTTCACAGTAGAGTACAGGAAATGTTCTACAAAGCATATTTACTGAATTCCCAGATGCAGTATTTTGCAGATTGTCAACAATATGGCTTTTCTCAGCAGAAATCTTCTTAGACTTAATTTTCACTACGGTGTTAAAAAGGAGCCCTCAGGTGTAGTATATCTGGATTTCAGGAAGATCTTTGACATCATACCTCATAGGAGGTTACAAAAAAAAATGGTATTGGGTGGAGCCAAAACTACTGATTTTTTAAAGTTCCTATTTTTGCATTTCCAACCCTTGACAGATTTTCTTGATGTTTGCATCTTTAGTACCCCAGATGGTTTGGACACTCAACTTATAGTAAACCATGTAAGAAAGTGAGCACACTGCATTATCAAAGTATCCATCCTAGCTGGACTCTGCCCTTCTGAGCTGGGAATTTCTGGTTAAAGGCTTATAGTGCCTGCATATTTGAACTGTTTCTTACTGAAATTGGTACACCTTGTTTGCTGTAGCATAGACTAGATCCAGGCCTGCTGAATCTAGCTTTGTTTGTATGCTTGTTGTTTGTTTGCTTATTATTTCCCTGAAATGCAAATTCCATCTAAAACGTGGCTTTTCAGTGCTTCTGTGGATCCCTAGTGATATCTGCATTGCTTACTGTATTTATTTCCTTGTTTCACTTGAAAGAAAGTTACTGTTTGTTGTTTTTGCATTTAAGTTACCTGTAACACATTGCATTTAAGTTACCTGGCACTTGCTCACTAAAGCAATTATATAAGTCAGCACTAAAAAATTAAAAGCACTACACCCTCACAAACTCCCCTTGAGTACCTTGTTCCCCAGTGGCCCTTTTTTTCAATTATAAAGGAATTCCCAATACTATTTTAGCATGTCCAAAGGTCAGTTGTCAATCTCCTCTCCGGTCCAGCTGGTGAATATGGGAATCTTGAGGCAATGTTACAACTGCCTCATGTACACAGACAACCCTCTCCTCCTCCCAACAAATTCCAACACATGTGAGAGATGCAACCATATAGCCAAACTGGAGGCTAAGCTCTCTCAACTCAGTACTGGCATAACCAGTCAGGAGGAGAAGGAAATCACACTCAGTACAATTCCAGTCTCACATAGACCTACTACAACAGCAAACCAAACACATAAACACACAAAAACATACTCGGAGGCTCTAAATAAAAATCTGCCTAAGCAGCAGAGACCTCCAAAGCAGACACCCAAGCAACCGCTACCCCAAAACAAAACACGTGCAACACATAGCTGACAAAGCCAGTGTGCCAAACAGTCACAGCCCTTAAGGCTAAACAACACACCTGATACACTTGTAATAGGTGACTCTGTCATCAGGCACACTGACGTCCCGCTCACCAGGCTGAACAAGGAGAAAGTCACGGTGAGCTGCCTGTCGGGCGCTAGGATCCGTCACATAACACAAGCACTCAGGTCACTCCAAGGCAAGTACAAATATGACTCAGTCATTGTCCATGCTGGTGTGAATGACCTGAGACGTACCTCCCTAGACTACATGAAAAGAGACATAGAGGAGCTCTCTGAGCATGTAGCCCAGGCCGGTATGACCCTGACCTTGAGTAGCATCTTACCCTCACCAAGAATGATGCCACAATATGAAGACAAGATGATCAATTTCAACAATTGGCTTAAGTATTGGTGTCATTCAAAGGGGATCCAATGCCTGTCAGCCTGGAATGATATGCTCGACAAGCCACGATGCTTCGCTAGGGACGGCTACCCCCATAGTGCCTTTTTTAGGCAAGGCTCAAAAGACAAGCCCACCTCCATAGGTATCACAAGGGATAAGAAACTAAGAGTAATGCTACTCAATGCCAGAAGTCTAAACCTCAAGATGCACACACTCTAAACTCTCCTTAGCATGGAGAACATCGATATCTGTGCAGTAACAGAAACCTGGTTCAAGGCTCCTGAGAGCACTCCAGCACTACCAGGTTATACCTCATACCATGCTTTTTGGCCCCAAAACTTGGACCGAACCACAAAAGGAGGGGGAGTATCAATATTCATCAAAGATACCCACACCTCCAGGTTGGTGGCACAGCATGAAGCATCAGAGACTATCCATGTGCAAGTAACAGTGGGTAAAACTGCCTTCCAGTTTATAGCCTGCTACAGACCACCCTCCCAAACCCAGGAACCCCACTCGGCCTTCCTGAGAACACTGGAAAATATGAAGGTCTCTCCAAACACCATTATATTGGGCGACTTCAACTACCCAAACATAGACTGGGAGCATTACTCTAGCTCCAACACCTTAGCCCAAAGGTTCCTAGAATTTATAAACTCAAATGCTATGGAATAACTTGTTACCACTCCCACAAGAAGGGAAAACATACTGGACCTGATCATCACCAACATGGGGACTCTATGCTCCAGACCAGAAGTGTATCCCTCACTGGTAAGATCAGACCATAAACTAATCTCACTGGATATTCACATCCCGACCCCACCCCCTGCCCAGAAAACCACAGTGAAAAACTTCTCTAAAGCAAATTTCACACTCCTCAAAACCGAGGTGGAATTCTTCAAACCCCCCCGGGCTTGTGGAAAATATGGCCCAGACCGCAGAATCCTTTATAAACGCATTCTATGAACACCTTCAGGAATGCATGGATCATGCAATCCCAAATAAAACCAAGACCCAATCCTCCAAAGGCAGATGTCCTGTCTGGTGGACCCCAGCCATAAACAAACTATACAATAGAAGGAGGACTACATGATAGAGCAAAATCCCAAAAAGGGAAGGCATCTCTGATCAGTATTAGCAAAAAACTACGGGCACTCATAAAATCGTCTAAGGCCAGCTTCAAGAGAAAAATTGCACAGGACACTAAGGATAATCACAAGGATTTCTTTAGTTATGTTAGGAACCTGGGTGGGAATTCCCAGATATGCTCAGAATTATTCCAAAATGACAAAAAATACACCAAACCCACAGACATTGCCAACATCCTAGCTGACAGGTTCAGCGCAAACTTTTCCCCCCTCCCCACGAAAAGGGCAAATATTTATCCCAGCAGAGTGCTGCCCCCCCAAAATCTCAGATGCTCACATAAGAGCCTCCCTCTCCAAAGCAAAAAACACAGCATCAATGGGACCAGACGGTGTCCCGGGCTGCGTCCTACATGAACTCCAAGAAGAGCTAAACCCAAACATAAAACTACTGTTCAATCTCAGCCTTACTACAGGATATGCACCCAAAGAGTGGCGTACAGCAACAGTGGTCCCTCTCCACAAAGGTGGTGCCTCAACGGATCCTGGAAACTATCACCCCATAAGCCTGAGTAGCTTGGTCTGCAAAGATATGGAAAGGATCATCATGGACTTCATAAATAAAGATATTGGGGACCTACGGACACTGGATCCTACCCAGTTCGGCTTTGTTAAGGGCAGATCCTGCCTCTTAAACCTGGTCGATTTCTTTGAAACAGTCACCAAGGCCATTGACAAGGGGAAGGTGGTCCACACAGCCTACCTGGACCTCACAAAAGCCTTTTATACAATACCCCACTCAGGCATTATAGATAAGCTCACCAGCTTAAATATAAACCCCTATGTCACTAGATGGGTTGCAAACTGGCTCAAGGACAGAACCCACATGGTTAGAATTGCTGGAGCCATGTCAGACTCCAAACCAGTTACAAGTGGCATCCCACAAGGCTCAGTCCTGGGACCTCTCTTGTTCGGTATATATTTCTCGGAGGTACAGGCCAACATGGAAGGACTATGGCTGACCAAGTTCGCAGATGACTGCAAACTGGGTGCCATAATCAACTCTCCAGCCAACACAAGCATCCTCCAAAAGGGCCTCATAGAAACATACAACTGGTGCCAGAGCCATGGCCTCAAGCTAAATGCCAAAAAGTGTATAGTCATCCCCTTTAGCAAAAACAAAGTGCCCACAAATTACCACATAGGTGGTAATCCATTAAGTACAGAAGAAGTAATTAGGGACCTGGGGACCCAAGTTGATAGCAATCTCTTATTTGACAACCAAGTGGCCAAAGTGGTTAGAAAAACATTTTATATAGCCCACCTAATCATGAAGGGATTCACATCTAGATCAGAGGAGGTCATCGTGCCTCTTTACTCATCCCTCATCAGGCCCATAATTGAGTACAATGCCCCTTTTGGGATGTACCTTACCAGACACCTGCAGCAACTGGAAAGACCCCAAAAGTACCTCACCAGGAGGATCAAAGGGCTCAAACAGATGCCATATGCTGCCCGGTTAAAGAAACTCCAGCTTTACTCAGTGGCATATCACCTGCTCAGAGGCGATCTGTGCCTGACGTATAAAGCCATGTCCAACCCGGAATTAATGGACATGCTGCACCTCAGAAAATCCAAATCCCATCGAGCTACGAGAGACTTGAACCTTAGCAATGAAATAAATTGGACATGCTGGAGGGACAGATTCATAACCCAGAGGCTCCCTTCATTCTGGAATAAAATCCCAGTCCAGGTTAGGCAGAGTCCCTCATTGACTCTCTTCAAGAGGAATCTTGATGAGTGGATGGGAGATCGTAGGTTTACCCCGGGTATCACTTCTGTGTCACTGTTAGACAGAGGCACAGTATACTAACCTTGAAAAAGGGCATAGCAAAATTAATTTAAAGTGGGTGGCGAAAGCCAAACACACTCTGGCTAGGCTTATAAATGCCCTAGGGCAGATAGCCTAGTATGAACCTATGAACCTATGAAGTATGTAAAGCGTAATGTGCTGATAGGGCAATTTTACTGACATGCTAGACTGAATAGAAATGATGAATAATGCTTTTTTCTTTTGATACTCTGAGTGAGGACTTTCGCTCTAGGGGGTATTCTGAATATGAGATATGGATGGTGCATCATGAGGTTCTATCACATAAAAATGATTTCACTAGACCCTATTTTTCTAAATACTGTGTTGACACTGGTAAGACAGAACAATAATGGAAATGATTTTAGAATGTGTGTTACTTATTCAAATGACAGTCAACCTCTCTGTGATATCATTAGGAAGCACTGGCATAGTTTTTAAAATAAAAAGGAAAACTTTTAACTAAACCTGTATAAATTGTGCTAAATGAACTTTTAGCATATAGATACATCTCTGGAAATGGTGATAAGCTATAGTATGTGTCAATCCAGAAAAGGGTGACAGTATGACAGCTGAACCAAGCAATTTTAAAACAATAAATATGACCAAAAATTATTTAAAATGAAGCAAATAATAGCAATAATGGAGCTTCTTTAAATTCCCAGTGAAGACCTACTTCTGCTGCACACAGAAGAATACCAGTTTGTCAGTGGGAGATGTTGCTGTTTGAATCATACAGCATTCATTAATGCAGTAGCAGTAGCATCTGAGGAAGGGATAATAGTCTGTTTATCTCAGCCTTTTTAAGCTGCCTGACAGTGTTACATGTAAGGAATACCAAATTAGAAAATTTAGATGTCAATTGATGAGTAATTCAGTTGGTAAAGCAATGATTAAGGATCAACATGGCAAGGTGGAGGGCCTAGAGACATTTCTTTTTTGCACTACTGTTCTTTGATAAGCTGACAATTGCATACTGGGCAACATATTTACAGATGCCAAAGTTGTTAAGACATTTAAAAAAATAAACACCTGTTAAGCAGTAATTCTCCACATTTAATTTCACTAAGCAGTATGTTCTCTGGTTTGATTCACGGCTGGAGTGTCTTCTCTGCGGAGTCTGCAAGTCCTCCCTGTAATTGTGTGGGTTTCTTCCAAGTGCTCCGGTTTCCTTACACATCCCAAAGACATGCTGCAGGTGGATTGGACACTCTAAATTGGCCCTAGCATTTAATTCTAAAGGGTATAACTACTTACTCGAAGATCACTGCAACACTTTACATCTTACTGATTTGACCCACTGCAGTGTAAACCTTGGCTCTAGATGACTGTCACCCTTTCCCCAGAGATTGTGTAATCTTCAAATTAGTATATATATAGTTAGGGTGTGTGAGGGGGGCGCAGGGGGCATGGCCCCATGTAGACAACAATGTTATCTGTTTTTTTTGTTGTTGGTGTAGAAATTACATGCTTGGGGGAGTGTCAGCATTCAGTTTGTTGACCTTTTGCTGTCAATATTTCTGAGGTCAAATGATGGGTCACTTGACTTAAGTCAGTTGACCGACACATATAGATAGATAGATAGATAGATAGATAGATAGATAGATAGACAGATAGATAGATAGATAGATAGATAGATAGATAGATAGATAGATAGAGATTAATAGATAGATAGATAGATAGATAGATAGAGATAGATAGATAGATAGATAGATAGATAGATAGATAGATAGATAGATAGATAGATAGAGATAGATAGATAGATAGATAGATAGATAGATAGATAGATAGATAGATAGATAGATAGATATATAGATAGATAGATAGACAGATAGATAGATAGATAGATAGATAGATAGATAGATAGATAGATAGATAGATAGATAGATAGATAGATAGAGAGATACATGCCCGTGTACTTGTACTGGACTATCAGTATGGTGGGAGAGAAAAAGCGAGAGAGAGAATATGGTCATTATGAGCCGACCTCAAAGGCTGCACAAGTTTCATTCCTGCTTTTTACTTTTCAGTGTGCTACCTGTTTTGAAACTGTGTGCACTTTTTTTCAAGATTTTCTAGTAAACCAGCCAGTATCATGATGAATGAAATTGTGCATTGTTTATGCACAATGTCAAAACAGTAATTTCTCTTGTTGGCAAGCGTCAAAAGTTTTTGAGACAGTCAAACCACTATCCGACAAAATTAGTTTTACACCAAGGCTTACAGAATGCCTGCTGCTTTATTCACTGAACACAGAACACATTCTCTGGCACTGGTGGCATAGAATAATGCAATGATGACTGAAAGCTGCAGGACTCCACGTCTGAATCCTACATGGCTAAAGGACTGATGAGAGGCAATAAGCTATGAGCTTAACTTCAGATTCTTTTCTAGATAAGTAGGAATGTAGAGGTTGTCATGCATTTCCTGGGCTACAGTACTTAATAATAAATAAAACAAAATTGTACAGGGTTATGATTTTAAAATATCTGCTAAGAATCTATAATACTGCAAAATACTGACTGCTAGAACTCTACTAGACTTGTTCTCTGAATACTCATCTCTGACAGTAATGTGCACAATAACCAGTTTTTTTGAAATTATTTTCCTTGGTGAATGCTCATCAAAGTTAAAGAAATAATTTACAGGTAAATAGCATATTCCTCTGTTGCACACTAACAAAGCCTTTCAAGCAAGGTTTGTAAATGTTCAAGGCAAATATTACTACCAAGAGACAACATGGCCCATGGATCTGAGTAATTTCATAACGTTTTATTAGTTATTTTTATTGCCATTTTAAGCACAGTACATATGTTAACGATGTTTGTTGTGATATCTTGCCATAGAATACAACACGCCATCATTTAACAGTCAAAAAGAAATGGGATACAATGGAATTATACAAATACACAATGTGATTTTGTAGCATTATTATTTTGTTTAGTCTGCATATGATCAAGTGAATTATCATTTTAACCAAACACAGACACACACACACACACACACACACACACACACACACACACACACACACACACACACACACACACACACACACACACACACACACACACACCAACCAGGATTGTTTTTCTTCAGTGGAAATATTTTAATACAGTACACATAAAAAATGTAGCTTATAAGGTGCTAGATTTTTTCACTATACTATATTAAAAGACTTGTCCATGTTCTGTGTGCCCCTTTCGTCATTAAGCCATCCCAGCTAGTTGGCAAAGGGCAAAGAGCAGGAAGAAACATCACATTTTTACAGGATATCCATTCTCTGTCTCAGTTCTTTCAATGGTTTAGTATTTGTCAGGACTATAAAAGAGAGAAAGCTTATTTCACACATCAGGTGCATGAAGCTGCTTTTGTTAGATGTGCAGTGGGCTAATTTATATTCACTTTATTTCTATTGCTGAAGGAACCACTGAAGCGTGACAATATGCAGATTTTGTGATTATTCACACAAGCTTACTTTTCAGTTCCCAAATTCTTTGAGGCTACCTACAAAGTGAACAGCACATCTTCTAGCGATCTAGTTTTGTAAATAGTTGAAAACGAGTAACGAAGATGTACAGAAATGTATAAAGAAACTTGCAGAGCTTTCTTACTGATATGCACAGCTTAAATTTCACAAAAAAATGTGTTCCTTCCATACTTTTTCTTCTCTAGAGTCAGTCTAAAAGTCTACAAATATAGTATGCTGCTTGAAAATATCAAGTATGTCAAAGTAACAAGAATATACAAATTAATGGTAAACCTAAAATTCTAGGAATTAAATGACAATAAGTCTAGTACTGCTGTTCTTACCACTGCATACATTAAAGTTGGCTCCATAATTTTCCTACTTATGACTACTGATCAGTTTGCAAATGTAGTAATCTTTTCTGGACCAATGATATAATTTTGTATACAGTAAACTGTAAACTGTTAATAATTTATCACTAAAATATTAGAAGAAATAAATAAACAGGATACCAAAACATAACTACTACGTAAATGGCAATGCCCAACATGGATTTAAATCTTGCAACCTGAAAGCTGTTACAGGGTCCAACACGGAATTGTGTAGAAAGACAACTTTGCATACGCATGAAACTTTTAAAGTCAGTTAGTTTGTTAGCAAGTGCATTCTGTAGTTGGTATTGTTAACGAAACACAGGTCAAAGCTAAGATAGGATGTATATTATATCTTAAAATAAATGACAGAAGTGTATGTGTGTCACTTTCAGAGAAATTTTAGGGACTGAAAACATCCTGAGCCATTCTGCAAGTCATTTAGGGACAGGACATGCAATAAACATAATGAGATGATTGGTGGTGGCATAGCATTAAAATTATTGGTAAAATCACTTCAGTACACTTTGAAATAACAACACCAACCACTGCTCAGTGCTCAGCTTGCACAATAGTCTTTAGGAATGAATCTTCAACTACATCTGCAATTAGCCAAACTGCAGGACTACAGCCATGTTCAGAAGATCTCATTACTTGGTTATGTGGAACGCGATCTGCAGTTCAGTGCTTAAACATCTGCAAGTATGTCAGACGAGAAGAGTGTAGTACTCAGATTACAAGGGCAGGAAACAAGAACAAATGGGAACAGGAATAGCTTAGCCCTAAGATTTTTTTTTTTAATTCAGCGAGGAAAGGAGTTTTGTGCTGCAATGATTTGTTGCTAGAAGGCAGACCACTCTGAGTTTTTGGACCAGTAAAAGAGAATGCTTTAGCAACAGTAGGTGGAGTATAGAAATGGACAAAGAAAGGAAGACAATTTCAATAGATAATAGAAAATAAATGTGAGCAAGCCTACACTGATCACTGGGAGAAGGCCAGTTCTGGGTAATTTAACAGAACAACACATCTTCTGATTCTAGTTTGCAGTATTTGTACAGTAGGCAATAACAAGTAACAGTAATCCTTCTTTCAGCTGAGGCAAAAAGATCCCCTTGCCAGGGCAGTACAAGCCTCCGGGGAAGGAAACACAATGTGTTCTAGACTGCTTAGGTTTTATCAAGTTCTGTTTGTAGAAAGTCTAGATGTGAAAAAAAGAAAATCTGAGAAACTAGTCAAATGACCACACACTTACATGTGGGAACAGTATCAAAGGAACCATTGTGGGGTGACAGGATATACCAGTATAAAGTAATGATGGTATATAATGTTTTTGTTTAATGTAGTCCAAGGAAAGTTGTTGAAAACAGAGACATTTTTCAGTATCTAAAATGCTACGTAAAAATGCACAGATAACATGAGAATCTCATCAAGACCTCAGCAAGACAATGCTACCCATGCAAAGAGCATTCTTGATGTTTTGGGATATCAAAAGCAAAACTGAAATGAACAAGAGAAAAACAGAGAAGGACAAGAAAAAAATCCTGATATTCACAAGATTATAAAGGGATCTGAATACCCTACTAGCTTTCATTCTGCACCAACATTCATTGAGACAGCTAAAAAACTAGGCAATACAAAATGATAGATAATGAAGTTGTAACATGGATGATAAAAAATAAGGAAAAGCAAGTTTGTTAGATGGATAATGAAAATATGAAGTAAAAAAATATATAAAATATTCAGGAAAGTAACGTATGTGTGATTACTAAATTATATGATACAGTAGATGATGTTAGAGGCAGTTAGAAGAACATTAATAATTCTGCAACAATACTTAAGTATGTTGACAATGATGAAAATACAGAAATATCCATGCATCTGCTAGGAAAAGCAGAATTTCCAGCAACGGGAATAGTTATAAAATGGAACTATTTCATAGGTTCATAGATTCATAGGTAGGTACTAGGCTATCAGCCCAAGAGCCCAAGTAAGCCTAGCCAGCAAGGTTCCCTTGCTTACACCAACAGTTATTTTCCTGTGCCCCTGTCGAGCACAGCCACAGAAGTGATCCCCGGGGTGTATTTCCTATTTCCCATCCACTCATCAAGATTTTTCTTGAAGAGTGCTAATGAGGAACTTTGCTTGACATAGATGGGTAGCTTGTTCCAGAGTATGGGAAGTCTCTGGGACAGGAATCTATCCCTCCAGCATGTCCTGTTTATTGTGGTGACAAGGTTTAGGTCCCTAGAGCATGTAGCTCAGAGGGATTGGGATTTCTTTAGGTGTAGCACGTCCAACAGCTCTGGGTTTGATATAGCTTTATATGTTAGGTGGAGATCACCTCAGAGTAGGCGATATGCTACTATGTAAAGCTGGAGTTTTTTTGATTCTGTGTAGGGCATCTGTTTGAGGCCAGTAATCCTCTTTGTGAAGTACTTCTGTGTCCTGCAGATGTCTTGTGAGGTACATTCCAAAAGAGGCATTGTACTCCATAATGGGTCTAATGAGTGTCAAGTAGAGGGGAACAATTACCTCTTTTTTCCTGGATGAGAACCCTTTTGTGATGAGGTGTGCCACATACAAGGGTTTCCTGACTACTGTTGTGATGTCATTATCAAAGGAGAGACTACTGTTCACCTGGGTCCCAAAGTCTCTTATCACACATTCAGCGTTAAGTAGACTGCCACCTATGTGGTAGTTCATGGGTACAGAATTTTTACCAAAGGGGATGTCAGTGCACTTTTTGGCATTTAGCTGAGGCCATGGCTCTGACACCAGTCATCTGTCTCAGTGAGGCCCTTCTGTAGGATGTCCACATCATTTGGGGACTCTACTATGGCTCCTAGTTTCTAGTCATCTGCGAACTTCATTAGCCAGAGGCCTTCTGTGTTAGCCCGTACTTCAGAGAAGTAGATAGCAAACAGGAGAGGTCCCAGGACTGAACCCTGTGGTACTCCATTTGTCACTGGTTTGAAGTCAGATTTGGAGTCTGCAACTTTTACAGTGTGGGTTCTGTCAGTGAGCCAGTTGGCAACCCATCTTGTGACAGGAATTTATACCTTGTTTAGTGAGTTTAACTATAATTCCAGAATGGGGGATGGTGTTGAAAGCCTTGGCAAGGTCAAGATAGGCTGTGTGAACCACCTTACCCTCGTCTACGGTTTTGGTGACTGCCTCAAAAAAGTCGATCAGGTTCAGGAGGCATGATCTGCCTTTCACAAACCTGAACTGGGTGGGGTCCAGAGTTTCGGAGGTTACCAATGTCTTTTCTTTATGAGTTCCATGATGATACGTTCTATGGCCTTACAGACCAGGCTCTTCAGGGTAACAAGGCGATAGTTCCTGGGATCAGTGGTGGCTCCCCCTTTGTGGAGTGGGATAACTGTTGCTGTACACCATTCAGTAGGCACAAAGCTTGATGTGAGGCTATGACTGAATATGGTGCTTAGGTGGGGAGCCAGTTCGTTCTAAAGTTCATGTAAAACACAGCATGTGATGTTGGCCGGTCCCATGGATGCTGTATTTTGGGCATTAGAGAGTGCAGCTTTTACCTGCATAGTTGTGATTACAGGGACTCTGCATTCTTCCTGTATAGATATGGGTCCTTTAGGGGGTGAGAGGGGAGTAAAGTTAACACTGAACCTATCTGCCAGGATGTTGGCAATATTAGTTGGTTCTGTAATTTTCGTACCGTTGTGCTGTAACTCAGAGCAGATCTGGGTGTTGACATTGAGATTCTTGACATAGCTGTAGAATGCTTTGTGGTTGTCGCTAGAATCAATGGCAATTTTGTTTTCATAGCTAGCTTTGGAGGATCTTATAAGGGATCTCAGCTTCTTACTGAGGCTCACCAGGGAGCTCCTCCACTCATGGGATAGTTTTGCAACAGTTTCTTCCTAATGTTGTAGAGTTTGTGTATTGCAGAGGACTACCAGATTGGCTTCTTTTTTTGGAGGATAGCGTCTTGGCTCTGTTTGGGATAGCACAATCCATGCACTTCTCCTTGTTTAGCCTGGTGAGTGGGACATCAGTGTGCCTGACTATAGAGTCACCTATGACTAGTGTGTTGGGTATGTTGTTTTGCCTTATGGGCAGTGGTTGAGTTGCACACTGAGTCTGTGAGCTGTGTGTCATTTGGGTTGTGTTGGGGGATGGAGGTTGCTGGCGTTTCTGCTTTGGAGGTCTCTGTTGCTTGAGCAGATTACTATTGTGAGCCTCCACGAATGTTTTGTGTTTCTATGTGTGGATTTTGGTGGTGTAGGTTTAGTGGGACTATGTGATGAGTGTGATGTGGTGCAAGTGTTTACCTTCCCCTCTTAACTGTCAAATTCGGTCTTGGTTGGAGAGAGCTTTACCTCCAGTTTGGCTAGATAAGTGCATCTCTCACAGATTGTAGTGTTGGGTAGTAGGAGGAGAGGGTTGTCTGTGTACATGAGGCAATTGCTACATTGCCACAAGATGCCCAGATTCATCAAATAGGCAGGAGATTCATCAAATAGACAGGAGAGAACACTGGGAGCTGACCCTTGGACATGCCTGAATAAAAAAATATTTTCCTCTAGACAAGTGACGAAAGTGAGTACAAGAGCTGTTTTTCTGCAAGCAAGTGAGGAAAGTAAGTACAAAAACTGTTTTCCTCTAGGTAATGAGGAAGGTTGAGTGCTGTAGTAATTTGTAGCTTATCTAGTGCTTACAACAAGTTCTGAACAAGTGCTGAGTATGAATAAGAAAATTCAAATGCTAAAACTAAGAATCTGTATCTGAACTAGACTAGTTACAGGAAGGAAACAAGTGCAAATGCGGGCTTTTAAATCAGAAGGTTGAAAGAGATGAAAAAATTGCCCAAATGGCCAATAACTACAATTTCTGGGCCAGAAACCACTCCTTATGTGGTAGATAGGTTACCTAGTGCTTACCACTCTCACTGATAAGCTAGCAGGTTTCCCTCTAACACAGAAAGATTTGGGGGCCTTAGGAGCTTACAAAAAGCCCTGGATAAAGCATATCTGTATCTGGACGAGATTAGTTACAGGAAAGGAGGGAAACAAGTGCAAATGTGGGCTTTTAAATCAGAAAGTTGAGACAGATGGAAAAATTGTCCAAACGGCCAGTAACTACAATTTCTTGGCCAGAACCACTCCTTATGTGGTAGATAGGTTACCTAGTGCTTACCTCTCCCATTGATAAGCTAAAAAGTTTCCCCTCCAACACAGAAAGGCTTGGGGGGCTCAGGAGCTTACAAACAGTCCTGGATACAGCAAATCTGTATCTGGATTAGACTAGCTACGGGAAGGGGGAGAAACAAGTATGCCTGCAGACAGAGAAAGAGAGAAATACAAAATATAGTGGTCAAGATATTAGGGTGAGAGCAGGCTTTAAGAAGGTTGCTGTGCAGACCACATGTTTAAGGGGATCTTTTATCAAAAAGCTTATTTAGGGTGAGTTTCACCTGCTTAACCTCAATTCTATGACAGTACAGATGTTGAAGAGGAGATAGAGATAGAAATAGTTAATTAAAGTAGTGTGAGGCATGTAGCAGTAAAGTGTTCAAAGTCCGAAGGCCTCAGCAGCAACTAGATTTATTACAGGAATAACATGTGAGCAGCTTGCACCAGTAAGTTTATTAACATTATGACAAATCTCTTGAAATTAACTTGCAGAGGTAGTCTGACATATAGTATAATGAGTGATATGTTTTAGTTATGATAAAATAATTTACAGTCATTCTACAAAGAAATATACACCTCTCAGAAACAGCTGTTGAGGCATCTTTATAATCACACAAAACCTGCTCTCAAGTTTCATTAACTTCATAAATTTTTAAGAATCCAGTATTTATATGGCAATGTGCTCTGTATGACTGGAGAGAAAATACTTGCCCTGCATTGACAACAAACTATTGTGGAGGCAACAGAGAGCCATGTTCATATCCATTTCCATGATAATCCATGTCCAATTAATGACAGAGAATCTCATCTGCAAAGGGTACGAGTAGATATGCTCTAAACATTTATTAATGAAAATAAGGTACATAACAGACATGTGGAATCAGGCCCATCTTTCATTAACTGTAGGACTTGAGACCAGCAGGACTCGGATAGCTTGGCACCAAGAACTTTCCCAGGCCACCTAACTGTTCCACTTTTCTTACAGTTCTGTGCATGGAAGGACCTCTCCTCAGATTTCTGTTAGCCTGTGAAAGACAGTGCATGGAAAAAAAATAAATTTACACCAGGATTGTTATGTATAGCCCTATTCAATTTGGGAGTTGAGGTGAACACTGTTAAACGTCTGAAAAGGGAGCACAAACTTTTAAGTGTGTCTCCTCAAAGTTATACTTGGCTAGGCCTATTACGGCCCTTGTGACCGATTATCTAGTATTGTTCCTAAGTTCCTATGTTACACAGGATGGACACAAAGGATCTTTGGAATAATTTTCAAACCTAGTCCAAAAATATCAGGGTGGAAGAAGGAAGGGTCATATAGGAAGATACATCTAGTCCCACATATCTATCCATATGGTGAATATCTAACGTTTACACATGATAGGAAAAGTTTAGTTTCCTTTATCTCAATAACACGGCCTCCAGCATAACCTGGGTGGATTGCTGCAAAGGTAGTCTCTAAAGGTATCATATCCAAGAAAAACTTAAACTCGAGATATCTGACCGACAAATGCCACTATATTTTCTAGATGCCTATAAAAGGGCTTTTTCCAAGATGCCACAACTTAGCATTCCAAAACAGATTTAGATAACTAAAAAGGTTCAGTTATAAAAGAGAGCAAATGTAAGAGTAACTATTGAAAATGTTGAGACAATAAATTATTGAAAATCTGGACTTACATATACTAATGGTGACTTTGCTGTTTCTCAGAATATTCCCTTTTCTCAGGGGTATGATGGTCTTCATAGGTTCGTAGATGTTTATTAGGCTAATTACCACAAAGGCCTTTTGACAAGTTCTGATACCCTTGATAAGCGTAAGCATGGGCCTGAGAGATGAACCATTTACAGGTTGTGTCCATTAGAGACATAAGTACCAAAACAGTGCTGAATTTCTGGTTTCCCATCCAATTGTCCAAGTTGCACTTGAATTGGGTTATGGAGAAACTCTGCTTCACATGGATGGGGAGCCTGATCCATAGACAGGGTAGTTTCTGGGATACATACCTATCTCTCCAGCAGTTCCTATTTATATCACAGGCAAGGTTTAAGTCATTAGAATGGGTAATTCTGGTGTTGTTTGTTTTGTGGATATGCAGGAGGTCCATCAAAATGGGGACTGAGAATGCCCTGTATGCCAGGCATAGATCTCCCCTCAAAAGCCTGTAGGAGACAGAATACAGAGATTGATCCTGAAGCAGTCTGCATAGGACATTTTACTTACGCCCTGTATTCTTTTAGTGAGGAACCTCTGTCGACGTTCCAGTTGTTGGATATGCCTGGTGAGGTATATACAAAAGGGTGCATTTTACTCAATGATAGGTCTGATGAATGCTGAATACTGTGGAACAATGACTTTCTTGGCCTAGATGCCATACCTTTGTTTACAAATTGTGCAACATAGAATGATTTCCTCACTACTGTAGACACATGATGCTCAAAGGCTAGATTAAGGTCTATGTGTGTCCCTAAGTCCATGACTACTGAGTCAACTCTAAGGGGTGTGTTGTCAATATAATAATTAACAGGGATGGATGACTTCTCAAAGGATACTATTATGCATTTCTTGGCATTTAGTTTTAGTTCATGGCTCTAACAGCAGTTTGTCTGTGTCAAGCCCTCCTGGAGAACATTTGTGTCAGTGTGAGATTCAATGACAGCTCCTAATTTGCAATAATCTGCAAATTTAGTCAGCCAGAGACCACTGACATTGGCCTTGACTTCTGACAGGTAGATGCCAAAAGGAGCAGTCCAAGGACTGATCCCTGCGGGACTTCATTTAAGACTGGCCTCTTTGTAGAGGTGGACTCCCGAATTCTAACTTCCTGAGTCCTATCTGTGAGCCAGTTGGCTATCCACTTGGTGACATATGGGTTTGTACCTGACCTCTTGAGTTTGTCAACAATGCCCGAATGGGGTATTGTGTCAAATCCCTTGGCCAGGTCGAGGTACGTAGTGTGAACGATTTTGCCCTCATCCATTGCTTTGTTGACCTTCTCAAAGAAGTCCATCACGTCGAGTAGGCATGATCTGCACCTGATGAAACCAAACTGGGTTGGGTCCAGTGTCTGGAAGTTTACTATATCTCTGTTGATCATCTCCATGATAATTAATTCCATGGTTTTACATATAAGACTAGTGAGACTTGTGGGTCTGTAGTTTCCAGGGTCTGTAGATGGCCCACCTTTGTGCAGAGGAATGACTGCTGCCTTTCTTCATTCATGAGGCAAAAAGCCTGTTTGGAGGCTACAGTTAAATAATAATTCCAGAGGCCCTGATAGGTCATGTTTCATGCTATTTAGAAGGCATCCTGGGATATTGTCTGGGCTCATTGACGTAGTGTTTTTGGTCTTAGAGATAGCATTAAGGACCTGTTCTCCAGTGATAGTAGAGTGAATTATATCTGATGATATTGCCTGAGGGAAGGTTGAGGGGGAGAGAGGGGTAAAGCTGGAGCTGAATTTAGGGACCAAGAGGTTGGATATATCTTCTGGCTTCAGTATAGGTGGCTCCATTTACAATGAGCTCTGCATACAATTGTGTATTGCCTTTGAGGTTGTGGACATAGCTAAAGCATGCTTTGTGGTGGTTCTTGGCCTGGGAGGTCAAACTTACCTCAAATGTGGCTTTGGTAGACTTTATTTGTCCTCTGAGTTTTTTGTTTAGTTATTTGATGAGAGTGATTTTATCCTACTGGGTGCTGCACCTCCTAATTTTTGAAGTTAGGATTTAGTACATATAAGTTTGGAACTGTGCAGGGGGGCTTGCCCCCCATTTTGTGGGTGCAGGGGGCCTGTCTCCTGAAAAAAAAACATTTAAAGAAGGGCAATGCTTGATATTTACTCTTCTCCTGTATTTTTGGTCTCTTTAAGTGTTTTTGGAGTCTGCATTACTTGTTTTGAAATCTCAGTTGGGAGCCATATGTATGTGCTTTAAAGTGCAGGCTAATCCCCTAAACCATTTTACAGTTCTGAAAGCTTATTACTGTGCAACTGTAATCTTTTTCTACATGCAAATTCAGCTCTCTGTTTTTTTTTATTTGCACTTTGTAAATAGTATTAATTTTGTCATCATGTTACAATATATTCTTTTTAACTATTTATTCATTTTTCATTTACACATTATAAATACTACTAATTTTATCACATTACCTCTGAACTAATTTCATTTGTTTATGTTATCTGCATCTGTTGTTATTGTGCTAATTATTCTTTGTTACTGTTTTTAATCCTGTTATAACTGTATGGCTTTGTTTACCTGCCCAGTCCAAGTTGTGTTAGGCTGGCCCATCTGCTTGAATAATAAATGCAATGGTTAATCAAATAAATGCACACATAAAATGTCTCAACAGAAATATTGAGATTCTTGTTAATACTCATTAAAAATGCAGTGGGGAAGACTAGTAGATCCTGACTCCAAAGATCAAGATCCAATTCATGCTACACTAACAGCCACAGAAAGAATAATGAGACTCTTAGGGGGACATATATGCCGACTGATCACAAGTGGAGTCCCACAGGGTTTGGTCCTGGGTCCTCTCCTATTTGGTATCTACTTTTCTGAAGTCCAGGCTAACATGAAGAGACTCTGGATGACAAAGTTCTCAGACAATTGCAAGTTGGGAGCTATTATTAACTCACCAAGTGATGTTGACATGCTACAGAATGGCCTCACTGAGACCAACGACTGGTGTCAGAACCATGGTCTTAAGCTCAGTACCAAAAATGTGTCGTCATCCCCTTTGGGAAAAATCCGGTTCCCATGAATTACCACATTAATGGTAGTCCACTGAACATGGAAGGTGTTATAAGAGATCTGGGAACCCAGGTTGACAGCAACCTCTCTTTTGACGACCACATTGCCACTGTGGTGAGAAAGTCCTTCTATGTGGCATATCTCATTACTAAGGGTTTTGCATCCAGGAAGAAAGAGGTCATTGCCTCTCTCTACTCTTCCTTCATTAGCCCAATCATTGAGTACAATGCCCCATTTGGCATGTACCTCACTAGACACCTGCAACACCTAGAGAGGCCGCAAAAATACCTCACAAAGAGGATCCTAAGCCATAAAGATTTGTCCTATATGGACAGACTAAAAAAAAAAATCCATCTATTCTGTCTCATATCATCTACTTAGTGGTGATCTCTCATTGACTTACAAAGCCATGTCTGACCCAGCTCTGTTAGAAATGCTACATCTAAAGAAATCCCAGTCCCACCGCACCACATGCTCCAGAGACCTCAACCTAATTACCACAATCAACAGAACATGCTGGGGGGGCAGATTCATAACCCAGAGACTGCCCATGCTATGGAATAGATTTCCGATACCAGGTGGTATGATGCCAGGGTAATCCTATGGGCTAGGCTTGTAAAGGCTCCAGGGCCATTAGCCTAGTGCACACCTATGAACTTATATATATATATATATATATATATATATATATATACATATATAGGTTCATAGATTAGTACTAGGCTAACTGGCCTTGCAAGCCATTTTAGGCCTAGCCAATTATCCCTTGTGAGACTAAAACCTTGCACCTTGTGTTTATAAGGCAAACACCTTAACCATTAGGCCTGGTGGTTAACTACTGTGACTGTTGTGTATATGGTCCTGGGTTCAAGATCTGCAAGGCTGTTTATTTCTAGCTATTCTTCGTGGCATATCATCTGTTCAGAGGTGATATCTGCTTAACATACAAGGCCATGTCAAACCCTGAGCTGTTGGACATGCTTCACTTAAAGAAATCCCAATCCCTCAGAGCCACATGCTCCATGGATCTAAACCTTGTCATCACAATGAACAGAACATGCTGGAGGGATAGGTTCCTGACCCAGAGACTCCCTATACTCTGGAATAGACTGCCCATACATGTCAAGCAGAGCACCTCCTTGGCCCTCTTCAAAAGAAATCTTGATGATTGGATGAGAGAAAGGAAATTCACCTTGGGGATCACATCAGTTGCCGTACTAGACAGGAGTTAAGGGAAGTAAATATTGTGGGAAGAAATATCCAGGTAATTGTTATGGCTAGGCTTGTATAGGCTCTAAGACCGATAGCCTAGTACCAACATATGAACTTTAGTGCGATCTCAGAGTTAGTATATATATAATTAGCAGGGTGTGTGTGGAGCTTGCCCCCCCCCTGCAAAAATGAGAGAAAATTAATGTGGTTTAACTCTTTTCTGTTTCGGCAAAGTGCCATTTCGGAGAAGTGTAAATTCGGAGTTATGGTTTTGGTAAATTTTGGTTCCGAGAACTGTACTTTTGGCAATGTGATTGTTTTATATATATATATATATATATATATATATATATATATATATATATATATATATATATCTTTAATATTCCTGGATTAAGAGAGAGAACTATGGAGGAAAAGCCTGCATTCTGGAAAAATATATGAGTGTAGCACAAAGTCTAAAATATCATGTTACCAGGTCCCGAGAAGGCTAAGACTGATATGAGACAAGCCCCAAGCCAGTACCAGGTGACCTCAAGAAGAAAGAGAGATTTTGTAAGCTACCAGAGAAATGAACAGAAGGTATACTTAGTATATCCTCCAGCATCCTGACAGATATGGAATCAGCATATATAAAACAAGGAAAATTAAATGGTTAAAGGTATATCATGTTCACTAAATATCCCAGAATAAAAAATATCTAGTCAGAAAATAAAGATTGCCCTGCTAGAGATCATCATCAAAGCAAAACAAGGATGGTGGTATTGCCCAGATAGCAGTGAAGAAGGCAACAGTCTTCTGCTAGACCCTAAACACTAGTGATGGGACCCTCTTGATAGGAAGGGTATGGAGGAGAAAGTAACCAGCGAAGTACAACCTGAATCACTCTGCCAAAATGTCAAACGTACTTTTGAATGGTATGCAAGGACAGGATGCTACAAGCACTGAACAAGACTGCACTGCAGAAACTGAAGAGCATATAAGCTATCCTACAAATAAAAGGGAGGGGGATTTGCTAGGAACACAGTACTGTTTAACCCCCAGACAGAGACCAGCTAAAAAAAACACTAGGTACTTCCAATCTGCATTCCCTGTCGGAACTCCAAACTAAAAGAAGGAAACTATCATATGTATAATGGACACACATCCCAATATATATATATATATATATATATATATATATATATATATATATATATATATATATATATATATATATATATATATATCTATAGGTTTACTATTAGATTTTCACAGCAAACTCAGTCAACTGTACTGTTGTCGAACACGGAAGTTCAAAAACGGTAATATCGAACACCAAAAGCCAACCTAGGAACGGTTTTAACATGGGTCGAGATAGGTGTTCAGTGTTATTGCTGAACTACAAACCTCTCATCTATCTCGACCCATGTTAAAACCCGTTCCTAGGTTGGCTTTTGGTGTTCGATATTACCGTTTTTGAACTTCCGTGTTCGACAACAGTGCAGTCGGAGTTTGCTTCGAAAATCTAATAGTAACCCTATAAATATATACAAGTTATATCTATATATATATATATATATATATATATATATATATATATATATATATATATATATATATATATATATATATAAAACAACGTAACCTAGAACCAAGGAAATGTAATTTTCCATTCTTAAGGGTAGTGTACACTTTCTTTAAGGAAGAACAAATCAACAAAAATGAAAAACCTAGTTGTACAGGAATGACTGATATTGACATACAAATTACTAAAGTAGGCCATTGTCACACCTTCTTATGATTTGCTTCAATGATCATTCTGCATTCTTATTAAAAATAAGAAAGGAGGATTCAATTTGGAATTGCTTGTTTAATCCATAGTTTATTACGTTAAAACAAGAGATGAGCATTTTCACCCTTGTCAGATCTTCATCAGGTCATATGCTTCAGTTTAAAGTCTCTTTTTAAGGATGGCACACTCATGAGGGCAGCACCTTTCTTCTGTCGCACTTTTTTCTCAGTACTGTAAAATTAATCCAACTACTTGATGTAAGAATAAAACCCACAACTTTGTGATCATCCAGCAACAAAGGCAAGTACTTCAAGTTGTACCATACTTACTGAGAAGTAGCCTGAGATATGACTAGAACTGTCACTGAAGTGACAACCAAGTTAGTGACAATGTCAAACAATAAACACATTTTTACAACTCGGAACAAATATAGAAGACTATTAACATCTACATATTTAATAATGATAAGGAAAAATTCTTAAATGAGAAGCCAGGAAAAAAAAAACACAAAAACTTGGGTCTGCTCCAAAAAATACTTGTAGTGTCTAAGAACCCCATTATCGCTAAACACAAAACAATGGAGAAGGATGTAACAAAAATAAGATACTGCCAGCCCAGCTATCTGGAATTTTGTAAATAATTATACGTTATTTGTGAATATTAATATGATTTATACAGAAGTGTGACAGAAAGAGGTATTGCCATTCTAGCTATCTGGAATTTTTTAAGTGGTTGTGTGTCATTTGTGAATGTCAATATGTTCATGTAAGATGTTTGTGTTACAGAAGTATTAGAACTGTATGTCATATTGTACAGACATGTGCCGAAGAGATATTTTGTAAATTACTGACCAGAAATGTATATATACTATTGCGACTGTTTAGATGTATATATTTTAACAATGGAAACTGCAACACAAGAAGTTAATTTCAGAAGAATAGTTGAGATTGAAGTACTTTATGGCTGCACCATAAAAAGAGATGTTATCTTTCAGTTTCAGTGCAACAGGAGACATAATGTCTAGAACTAGAAGTATTTTTGTATTATCTTTAAATGTGGAGGAATGTAAATTATTTTACAACTTCCACCAATTGCCAAAAGATCTGTCGTCTATGTATTTTCACAGGTAGATGCTAAATGCTGCAGCTACATCAATGGTTGGGAGCCTGAGAACTAAAGTCAGATGACAAGAAATTATGCCATTCTGCAAGTATCCCAGCAGTAATATTTGGGATATTAATTTAAGAAATCTCTGAGAGACAGACTGGGCCTTTTGTATTTGTCTTTGACCTGACAAGAACATCCATTCACCACATCTGCTTGCTTTTTCTATATGTAAGTTAACTAGGATATAGTAAGTCTCTTAGATTCAGACAGGAATATAGTGAAGTATAGCTTAGATGTTTTCTTTATTTATTTGAGACTGTCCTGCAATGTTGTTTTAAATATTTCCTGTGATTTTGAACTCTGATTGTGATTATTTGCTGAGTATTTTCTTTTTCTTTTAATATTTACTATTAAATATATTTAAACCTTTCATTGTGGCTGATATTTGTGAGACATATTTAAGTTTTCAGAGTACTTGCATATTTATTTGTGACACTGTGGTCCACCCCTAATAGCCTTACTCTTGGTCAAACTACCATTTGTATTGATAGTAACATTACACAGTAAGATTGGACACCCTTTGTTAAGGGCCTCATAGTAGCTGATAATGACATGGCTGGTGTCAGTAATAACTACGTTATAGTCTGGCCAGAAGGGGGCATAGCTAGTGAACCTGTTCCAGCCTTTACCAGGTATGTGAGTATGTATAAATCAAACCTCAAAGTGTGTGTGTGTCAGGTACCTGGGCAGGGACATGAAGCACTGGTTGTACAGAGAGGGTGCTGGAGGTCTTAGCTTGGCCACTCAGCAGGGATCTCAGCTCTGTAGCTGTGCCAGTGTGGAGTCTTATTAGGGATCTGGAGAAAGAGGGAGAAACCAGCCCCAGATTGACTGTGGTCTCTGTGTGTTCTTAAGGGAAATTGCACTTGATGCAGAGAGCTGCATCTAGGCTGCGTTTGTACTTATCATCTCAATGTATGCCCCCCACTGGTACTAGTGGTGAGGATTGAGGCTCCTTGATTACTGGGCTAGTGCTGGGGCATCACAAAGGGTAATTATAAATCAGGTAACTTAGGACTACATTTCTAAATAAAACAATTGCTCAGACACTTCCAAATATTCATTAAGAATTTATAAGTTGCCTCCTAAGAATCCAAACATTAGTAAGCACACATTGAGATAAACATGCTAGTCCACAAGACATAAACTACATAATTCAGAAGGAAGAAAACAGTACAAGGAGAAAGGTTTGTAACAAAACACAACATTACTAATGTTAAAATCAAAGATATAAGAGGTTGGAAGCATTTGAAAGGGTAAAGGAACTGAAAAACACAGAACTCCATCAATATGCTAGAAACATAAAATTAAAACACCTTCTAAATCAAACTGTAGCCTGGGAGAGACAGTAGATGTGACCACATTTATTCATGACAAAATAAAATGTAGAGTAGTTTTTCCATGCACAAAACTGTAGAAAAAGGGGAAGAGTTAGCACACAGCTGCCCAAGTCCTGCAAAACTTGAGTTCTAGAGATAAAGATGGCTTAGTCATATCACATTCTGGAGTTCAGTCCAACTTCCAGTCACTGTCTGCGTGGCTATATATTCTCTCTGTTTCTGAACGTGGCTTCTCCAGGTACTCCAGTTTATTTCTGCCACTCAAAAACATGGTTGTTCATTGGCCATACTAAATTGTCTGTACACCACCTTTGCCATTACAGTTGTCGGCCAGGTTATAGTTGAAAAAGAGTCTAGCCAACTCACCCAGTTAACAAAAACTTTAAATAAAAAATAAAATAAGAATGGAGTGCTATTACAAATGGTAATGAGAGCTACAGAAACCTCATGAGAAGGAATATATTGCAGTAATATTTCACTCAATTTTCAATTATTATTAAACGTAGCAAAAGTATTTTCATTTCCACATTTGCTGTTTTACGTTAAAATGCCAGTGATGCAGAGAACATGTCACCCAACAAAAGTTTTTACATATTACTGTTTGTGGTGTCTTCTTTCTGGAGAACAAACCTAAAGAAATGGAAATGATGCACTGTGAATAATTATTAATACAAAAATTGCAGCTAGTTATGAGTGATTATGGATGATTATACAATTTTTGTGAGTTATGTGATTTCGGTTAACCAATGAAAGTCTTGGAAAATGCAGGTCTGCCATCTGGCAACTTCACTTAACTGGCAATTACTAAAAGCTTCTTTCCCGATACATACATTTAGCATCAATATGGATATGCTGTAAGGTGCACACCTCATCCAGTACAAGCAGTGCTCCTAGTAAGCAGTTTGTGCAGTTAAGATAAATATCAGGAGCTACAGTGAGGCAGGAAGAATGAGTTTAGGCCTATTACAGCAACATGTATATTAACAACAGCACCTAACACATACAACCAGATACTGATTGTGTAATAACTGCATTCATGTGCCAGACAACAAGGCCTTCTTTGCTGTTATCAAAGCCGTCTTCGTTATTATCATGGCGGTAAGTATTCTACATATAAACAACACTTTTTTTTACCAAAGATAACACTTCATGCAAACCTAAATTTAAAATATGTTCCATGACATCCATGTAATGAAAACCTAGCTATCGCACATACTCATCACTGGAATGTTACAAAGCATATACCACACAATATGTAAAATTGAAATGTTTGGTTTGATACAATAGCTATAACTCATGACAGGGATGGGAATTATGCAGGCATTTATTTCCCACTGGATTATACATTTAATTGTGAGGACTTCCTGGTAGGTATTATAGCTACAGAGTATGTTTTGGAAACATGAGATTTGTCATTGGTTATTACTGATTCTAGGACACTTGTGATTCAGCAATGAAGTTGCACTACTATGTACATAATGTGATGTGATTCAGCAATGAAGTTGCACTACTATGTACATAATGTGATCCTTTTCCCAAACAAAAAATATTTCACATGCCTGACACACACACACACACACACACACACACACACACACACACACACACACAGACACACTCCCAGACATATACACACATATAAACACACATATATATGTGCTGTCTAAATGAAATACCAATTTTACTATGCTTGCTATTTTGAGAAGTCAGAATGAATTAATTCAGTAGGAAAATTAAGTTCCGATTCCCTTCTGATAGGAATACTCACAAAAATGGCATTTATAGCATGGAAATGTCATAGCTAAAAATCATATAACTGCACCCAAACAATCCAGTGTGGGAAAACAAAGGGCAAGTCATTTTTCATGTGTGTGCACTTAGGGTTAACACCATTCAAATCCTTTTTTTCTATGTTACTATTGGACAGCAATGATAATAAAACCAGAATCTTTCATCCAAATATGAATTCCATAGAAACCTAGGCAATTGCTCTAATTGTTATTGTAATTCTAATACCTGCTGTCATTTTCTCCAAGAAAATTTTGCATCTGTTTTCTTAAAGAGGATTATTAAACTACTCCCGGGCTTGTTACTTTATTAGGTAGCACTACATATTTTCTTGTTTAATAACCTCTTCCCTTCCACACATCTTAGTACAGCTGTAATGCCTGCATAGAAACATCTTATACTATTGTCATCCGCTGCTTCTTTTTTCAACACTTTAATATAATTATGTATACTTGTCAACTTTTTTTGATCAAGAAATCAAAAAATAACGGGGCTATAAAGGCCCAAAATCAGAAAATGTTTACAATATTATTTTTCACTTTAAAGATTAACAAAACAATGAGCTTTGAATCAACCCTGGATTTTCAGGACAAGAAGTATGAAAGCCTAATTTGTGACATTATTTACTGACTGTACTCATCAATTATTTACTACCAAATCACCATTTATTTATAAGGACAGGACAAAAATATTAAGTAAAAGAAGGAATAGTTGAGTATTATGTTACTGTATATATACTTTACGTATATATTTGGATGCAGAAAACATGGTACATAATTATAATGCTATCACATTCTGATGATATGAGGACTATTAAATTAGGAAAATGTTACTTTTATCAAAAGGAAAATGTATGAGATGTGTACTAAATAATTATTTATAAGATAAAAGTTTAGAAGCTGCACTGTACTTGCATTTTCACTTTTGTCTTTTTCATCTGCTTTTGTTTACCTGTAAAGTCTGTCTGGGAATTGAAATACCCATTTTCAGTTGAGGCCTAGCAAACAAGTTAAACAGTAAGGTATGTGCTAGGAGAAAAGCTGCAAAACAAGGATAGAAATACATTACTGACAATTCAAACATTTGTTTGCAACATATTTCAAAGCAAATGGTCAACAAACATTATTTATCAAGCATATCAGATTAAGGAAATACTTGTTTTCAAGATGTAAGTAGAATCAAAATATTACACGAATACACTTGTATAATATTGATAACGAACAGAGCTTGCCTTGCAAGTGTAAGTGTGGTACAGTTGCATAGTTGATCAGTTGCTAGGTGATAAGTTAGGGCAGATTTAAATTGTTGCATCTTATTTAAAAGCATGCTGTGGTTTGGAATTTTGCTGAGGGATTTCAAGCCCTTTGACGGTATGTGCTGTACAGTGATGGGAGCTGTTTGGGACACTGGAGGTAAATTTGCTGATTTTGAAGTAGGTGCTTTCTAGTTTGCGTTTGGTTGAAGATTTGAGATTTGTGAATATTTTTGAGTAAAATGCAATATATGAAAGAAAATGTGTAAACTTGTATGTAATTGTCTTTGTCTCGTTGTAAATGTATAACAATTTAAAAGTGAAACTAAAAACCTTGCTCCACAAATATGTGCAATGTTGCTAAGTCTGTTTCATTATATATTTATTTTGTCCCCTCAGACTTTGATGATATTGGCCCAACTCGCAGTGGCACATGTCGACACCAGGTCAACTAGTATCCTCCCACACCCTCAGACTTGCTCCAGTATAACTGTGGCCAGTCGTGGATCTTAGTGGCAACCTAGAGACTCAGTCATCTGTGCTGCCATCCATTTTTTAAAAAATTTGATATGCCCTACCCACTTTTTCTTTTTCCCGTCCCCCCCAGCACACATTGGTCATGTGCAAGGGCAGCTCTCCTGTCTGGAGCATATCTCTCTTTAAGGAGCATCACTAGCATGTGCATCCCTCTAGAATGGAAATGCCCATCCCTCCCTGCCACTCCAAAAGCTTCCCGAGCTGCTAATCAAACCCAGGCTGGCTGGGCCATAGTCAGGACTTTAATCTTTTATGCCATTGAAGTGGCTGCAAAGTATTCTTTTTGATGATGCTGGGTGGGTTACATGACAATGACACTGTATTTGGAAGCAGCTTGTTTTAATTATCCCCCTTCCACCTCAGGTATTTAACTACGGAAATAGGAAAGCATTTTTGAAAATGTAAAGAAAAAGCAACAGCCTCAAGAAATCTTGCTTGGGGCTTACATATGCATAATCAGATTGTTAGTTCAGGTAATTCAGTTAAGAGAGTTACTGAAATCTGCTTGTTAGAGCATACCTTTAGAGACAGATTTTAAGTTGATAATTCTGTTTTGGACAAAAAGACCACAGCTATTAAGAGCATAGTGTATCTTTTGGCCATAAGCTGAGATTCTCTATTTTTTGTCTGTCTGAATGTTTTATTTTCAGATTCTGTACCGTTTGCATTTTTATTTGAAAAGAAAAGGTTTTAACTAGCATATTAAAAGTAAAAAAATATATATCTAATTTTGAATACTTGTAGTTGATGTCTTACTGTCATAACAGATTATGCCTTTTACTGCTGAAATTAACTGTGGTCATCTGCCCATCAAAATGCTACTGTGTAAGCTATTTCTACCAAACATTCAAAGGTTCATAGTATCTTCTTCTTCTTTCGGCTTTTCCCAGTTAGGGGTCGCCACAGCAGATCACCTGTCCGCTCATGATTGGCAGTGGAGTTTTACGGTGTCGAGTTGCCAGCCCAGTGCCCAACCATCCACAGAAGGCACACACATGCGTGCACACACATCGAGAGGCCAATCCACCTACAGCATGTCTTTGGGATGTGGGAGGAAACCGGACCACCTGGAGGAAACCCACATGACCACAGGGAGGACATGCAGACTCTGCACAGAAGGCACCCGAGCCGAGGATCGAACCGGAGAACATATTGCTGTGAGGTGACAATGCTAACTGCTGCACCACCGCGGCCGCCCTTCATAGGTTCATAGGATGATACTAGGCTATTGGCCCAGAGGCCCTTATAAGCTTAGCCAAGAATTTTGCCTATGTTCCCACAATGTTAGCACCTGTTTCCCCTGTTCAGCACAGACACAGATGGGATCCCAGGGTGTATTTTTAGTTTACCATCCAGTTGTCCAGGTTCCACTTAAAGAGGGCTAGAGAGGTACTCTGCTTGACATGGAGAGGGAGTCTATTCCATAGATGGTGGAGTCTTTGGGACAGAAATCTATCCTGCCAGCAAGTTATATTAATGTCACAGACCAGGTTGAGGCCTTGCATGTGGGTTGCGTGAGTGGAGTTTGACTTACGGATGTGCAGCATCTCCATCAAGGCTGGGTCTGTGATGACCTTGTATGCCAGACAGAGGTCACCTCTGAGCAGTCTGTACGAGACTGAGTAGAGGGACAGGGCTTTTAGCCTATCTGTATAGGATAGGTAATGAGACCCTGGATTTTCCTGGTCTGGAACCTCTGTGGTCTCTCCAGCTGCTGCACATGCTTTGCAAGGTACATGCTGAAGGGGTCATTGTACTTGATGATGGGTCTGATAAGGGAGGAGTACAGGGATGTTATGACCTCCTTGTTCCTGGAAGAAATACCCTTACTTATGAGGTGAGCCATGTAAAAAGTTATCCGTACAATAAAGGCAACACGGTGGTTAAAAGTCAGGTTGCTATCAACCTGGGTACCCAAGTCCCTCATTATTGATTGCATGCTTAGTATGTTGTTATTAATGTGATAATTAGTGGGGATTTCATTTTCTCCAAGGGGATACTGATGCATTTCGTGGCATTCAGTTTGAGGTCATGCTTCTGGTATCAGTCATTAGTTTGGGTAAGGCCCTCTTGGAGGATGTTCACATCACCAGGGGAATTTAAGACAGCACCCATCTTGCAGTCATCTGCAAACTTGGTCAGCCACAGACCACTGATTTTGGCTTGCACCTCAGAAAAGTATATTCCAAACAGCAGATGCTCCAAGACTGATCCTTGTGGTACACCGCTCATTACAGGTCTACTACTGAGTTTTATCAGTGAGTCAGTTAGCTACCCATTTGGTAACATATGGGTTGATGCCTAGTTGGGAGAGTTTATCTATTATGTCAGAGTGGGGAATATTGGCAAATGCTTTGGCTAGGGAAAAGTAGACAGTGTGCACCATCTTCCCTTCATCCATCACTTTGGTGACTGTTTTGAAGAAGTCGACCAAGTTTAACAGGCATGATCTCCCTTTGACAAAACCAAACTGTGTGGGGTCAAGGCATTGAAGGTTGCCAACGTCTTTGTTTATAAGGTCCATGATAATGCGTTCCATGGCCTTGCAGGTTAGGCTAGTTAGGCTGATGGGCCTATAATTGTCTGGGTCAGTGGACACTCCACCCTTGTGTAGAGGGATGACAGTGGCTGTCCACAATTCAGCTGGGATGAAACCAGTACTCAGGCTTTGGTTGAATAGGATGCCTAATGGAGCTGAGAGCTCATGCCTGAGTTCATGTACGATACAGCCAGGGATGTTGTTAGGTCCCATGGAGACTTATTTTTTCTTTGACAGGGCAATAAACACCTGCTCTCTGATGATGGGGGGGATGCTGGGGTGTCCTGGTTTACTGATGGGGGGACAGGGTTGTGAAGTTTTCACTGAACCTGTCTGCTAGCAGGTTGGCTATATCTATGGCATTTGTGTACGTGGTGTTATTGACCACTAGTTCAGAGCAGATTTGGGTGATTGTCGACATATGTGAAGAAGGCCCTGTGATTATCCTTAGTGGATGTGGCAATGTGTATCTGAATTTAGCCTTAGAGGATTTCACCAGTGTCCTTATTTGCTTGTTGAGACAAAGGAGAGATTGCTTCCAACCTGGTACCTGCACCTTCTTGGTCCAGAACAGCAATTTTTTCCTTTTATTATAGTGTTTGCTTATTGCTGCTGTCCACCAGACAGATTTACTCTTCCTTGAGGAATATTATTTGGTCCTGTAAGGTATTGCTGAGTCCATACAGCTATGTAGGTTGACTTATTTTAAGGGTAAACAGTAAGGTATGTGATTGGTTTGTTAGTACTGATTAACTCTTGTGCACCATAAACTTGTTGGGAATTGGCACTGCAGTTACTATTTACTCCCTAATTCTGAAAAAAAACAAAGTGTGTGTGTGTGTGTGTGTGTGTGTGTGTGTGTGTGTGTGTGTGTGTGTGTGTGTGTGTGTGTGTGTGTGTGTGCGTGTGTGTATGTGTGTGTGTGTGTGTGTGTGCATGTGTGTGTGTGTGTGTGTGTGTGTGTGTGTGTGTGTGTGTGTGTGTGTGTGTGTGTGTGTGTGTGTGTGTGTGTGTGTGTGTGTGTATGTGTGTGTATGTGTGTGTGTGTGTGTGTGTGTGTGTGTGTGTGTGTGTGTGTGTGTGTGTGTACACAAAATAATTTGTTCAAGTTTCAATTAATGTTGGCATGATGTTGGTTCGACTTACTGGAAGGCACTAGTCTCAGTCTGTGATGGCTGAGATCCTTGAAAGCCATCTATTATAACTGATCTCTAGCTCTATTGTGTAAAGCTTATTTGGATGTGGCAGAGTTGGCGGTAATGGTGCATATATATGCAAATGCCCATTGTACATATATGGGTACTAGTGGCATCAGTCAAACCACAGTCACAGAGTAAATGTTGAAGGCAGTGGTGCAGGATTAAAACCCACAGCTCATGTCCAGCCCAGGAGACATCAATAAAACAAATGCACAATTTTTAATCATTTACTTACAAGCAATAACAATTTAAATTAAAGAAAGTAAAGAAGAACTGGTGTAAACCACTTATTCATTTAAAGGCTGTTGTTCAAGTCATACACAAAAAATCATAGGATCATAGGAAGTTACTAGGCTATTGGCCCTGAGGCCCATATAAGCCTAGCCAAGAGTTTAGCCCATGTTTAGACAAGTCAGGACCATCAGGTCCACCAGCAGGGACATGGGTGGAATCCCAGGGATGTATTTTCTGATTCGCATCCAGTTATCCAGGTTGGGCTTAAAACGGGGTAAAGAAGTACTCTGCTTGACGTGGAGAGGGAGTATATTCCACAGATGGGGGAGTCTCTGGGACACAAATCTGTCTCGCCTACAGGTCCTATTGATGTCACAGATCAGGTTGAGGCCACATGTGCATGTTACTCGAGTGGAGCTTGACTTGCCGATATGCAGCAGTTCCATCAAGGTGGGGTCCAAGATTGCCTTTAATGCCAGACAGAGGTCACCTCTGAGAAGTCTGTATGAAACTGAATAGAGGGATAGGGCTTTTAGCCTATCTGTGTATGGTAGATTTTTGAGGCACTGGATTCTACTGATAAGGAACCTTCCTGGTCTCTCCAGCTGCTGCATGCGCTTTGTGAGGTACATGCCAAATGGGGCGTTGTACTCAATAATGACCCTTATAAGGGAAGAAGACAGGGACGTTATGACCTCCTTGTCCCTGGATGAGATACCCTTACTTATGAGGTGGGCCGTGTAGAAATCTTTCTGCACAAAGGAAGCAATATGGTAATCAAAAGTCAGGTTGCTATCAACCTGAGTGCCCAAATCCCTCTCAACTGATTGTGTGCTTATGACGTTGTTATTAATGTGATAATTTGTGAGGACATCACTCTCTTCAAAGGGAATGATGATGCATTTTTTGGTTTTCAGCTTGAGGCCCTGATTCTCGTACCAGTCATTTTTTTGGGTGAGACCCTCTTGGAGGATGTCCACATCACTAGGGGAACTGATGATAGCACCCAGCTTGCAGTCAGCTGCAAACCTGGACAGCCATAGCCCACTGGTTTTGGCATGCAGCTCAGAAAAGTATATCCCAAATAACAGAGGTCCCAAGTCTGAATCCTGGGGTATGCTTCTCGTTACTGTCTACTGCTTGAGGTGGCATCCCCTATTTTCACTAGATGGGTTCTATCAGTGAGCCAGTTAGTTACCCATCTGAACTCACTGATTGATGCCTAGTTGAAAGAGTTTATCTATTATGCCTGAGTGGGGAATAAAGTCAAAGGCTTTGACCAGGTCAAGGTAGGCGGTGTGCATCATCTTCCCCTCATCCATGGCTTTGGTGACTGTCTCAAAGAAGTTGACCAAATTTAACAGACATGACCTCACCTTGACGAAGCCAAACTGTGTGGGATAGAGGGCTTAGAGGTTGCCAATGTCCTTGTTAATTAGGTCCATGATAATCTGTTCCATGGCCTTGCAGATCAGGCTAGTTAGGCTGATGGGTCTATAAGTTCCCAGATCGGTGGACGCTCCACCTTTGTGCAAAGGGATGACAGTGGCTGTCCTTCACTCAGCTGGAACAAAGCTGGTACTCAGGTTTTGGTTGAATAGGGTGCCTAATGGTACTGCTAGTTACTGTCTGAGTTCATGTAAGATGCAGCCTTGGATCGTATCGGTTCCCATGGAGGCTGTATTTTTTGCCTTTGAGAGAGCAGTGATGACCTCTTCCCTAGATATAAGGGAAAGGGGGCAGGTACTGGGAATGTTTTGATTTACTGATGGGAGGAACAGAGGTGTAAAGATTTAGCTGAATCTCTCAGCCAGCAAGTTTGCTATATCTACGGCATTTGTGTACGTGGTGTCCTTGACCACCACTTCTGAACAGATCTCGGTGTTTCCTTTCAGATTGCAGACATATGTGAAGAAGGCCTTATGACTGTCTCTAGCAGATTTTGCCAATTTGGACTTGAAGTTTGTATTGGAGGATTTCACTAATGCTCTTATCTGCTTGTTTAGGCTAAGGAGAGATTGCTACAAAATGGCACCTGCTCCTTCTTGGTCCTGGACAGCATTTTTTTTTTCATTTTGTTATAGAGTTAATGTATTGCAGATGTCCACCAGACAGGTTTAGTCTTCCTCGCAGAGGATGATTTAGTCTAGTCTGGTATTCCTGATTCCTTGCATCTATATAAATGCTCATATAGTACTTTAGTGTAGATTTGGACATTAGTGCCAGTTCCTACAAGGGGGGGGGGCTGTGAAGCTGTTTATACCATCCCTTAGGAGGCTGTAATCAGCTTTGGAGAAGTTTTTTTGTTTGACCCTAGATAGAGGAGGGTCAAGGGAGATGGGGCCTTCGAAAGTGACCTCTTTATGGTCGGATCTTACCAGGGAGGATGATACTGCAGAGATGCTGCAGTGGTTACTCATGTTGGTTAAACCAAGTCCAAGATATTATCACTTCTTCTGGGAGTATTGACTAGCTGTTCCATAGCATTTGCATTGACAAAATCAAGGAATCTCAGGGCATTTGTGTTCTGGCATGAGTAGTTCTTCCAGTCTATGTTTGGATAGTTAAAGTCACCCAGGATTAGGGTAAAGGGTTGAATCTTGATAGATTCGAAGAGGTCCAGATAGGCAGAATGGGCACCTTGAGTCAGGTTTGGGGGCCAGTAGCTAGCTATGATTTGTATAGGGGTTTTGTCAATGTTTAACTGGATGTGAAGTGTCTCCTGTGCGTCATACTGTTCGACCAGCCTGGAGGTGTGTATGTCTTTTATATATATTGAAACTCCACCTCCTTTGGCTTTACTGTCACTATTATGTTGCTTATATACTTGGGTTTTCTGTCTACATCTGTTATTATTAAATATATTTAAACCTATCTTTGTGGCTGATATTTGTGAGACGTATTTAAGCTCTTCAAGTACTTGCATATGTATTTGGTGACACTGTATAGGCCACTCCTAAATAGCTTTGCAAGTCTTGGTCAAAACTACCATGTGCATTAATAGTAACATTACACAGTAGGGATGGACACCCTTTGTAATAGCCTTATAGTAGCTGATAAGTAGGGGTTGGTGGCAGTGTAAACTACCTTATAGTCCGGGCAGAAGGGGGCATAGCTAGTAAACCTGTGCCAGCCTTTCTCAGGTGTGTGTGTTTGTATATAAACTAGATCTCAAAGTGCGTGTGTGTCTGCTACATGGGCAGGGGCATGAGGCACTGGTTGTACAGAGAGGGTGCTTGAGGTCTTGGCTTGGCCCCTCAGCTGTGATCTTAACCCTATAGCTGTGCCAGTGGGGAGTCTTACTGGGGATCTGGAGAAAGAGGGAGAAACCAGCCCCAAACTGACTGATCTCTGTGTGCTCTTAAGAGAAATTGCACTTTACTGTGTGTACTTGTCATTGTCCCAGTGTGTATGTCCCCTAGCTGTTGCCAATGGTGAGGATTGAGGCTCCTTCAATACTGGTAATCCAAAACTAAATGATGAAACCAGCAAACTGTGGCAAACAACCAATATTTAATATTTAGTGCTAAAAGCACATATTGAAATATAGGAGAAAGAAACAGACTGGTTTCAGTTTAATAAATCACATAGCCTTCATCAGGTATAAAACATGAATACATCAAACTCCTTATATAGTCAATAATAAAAGGCTCAAATAGCGTAATCATGTGACTGATTAAAGGTGCTCATTTAGTCCAGGAGCAAACAAACCCCCCAGCTTAGTGATCCATTTTTTCACTTTCTTGTTCAGCATTTGATGCCAGCCTGTCTTGTTGGATCTAATACCCAAGATTCGATCAATAATAATAAAATTAGAAAAAGCATTTGTATGTACTATAGTGTGTTTATAAAGGGAATTAGTACTTTTTTGATGTTTTATATCACAAAGATGCTCAGAAATCCTAAATTTGGCTGGTCATGATGTTTGACCGATGTAGAAGCTTGAGCAATTACAGATGGCTAAATAAATCACTCAATCTGTTTGGCAATTGGCAAAAAAGGAAATGTTATAAACCTGGCTGGTATTTTTACTACTGAAGCACTTAGGTTCATAGGTTCATAGGTTGGTAATGGGCTATCTGCCCGAAGGTATATATTATCCCAGCCACGTTGTGCGGTATTCACCGCCCCTTTAGTAGTTCCCTAGACCCTTGTACTAGCAGCTAGTGCCCTTGGCCCCTATCTAGTAGTGCTGTTGGTGTGATCCCCGGTGTGAACTTTCTGTTACCCATCCACGCATCAAGGTTCCTCTTGAAGAGTGATAGTGAGGGGGTCTGTCGTATGCAGATCGGGACCCTGTTCCATAGTAAGGGAAGTCTCTGTGAAGGGAATCTATCTCTCCAGCATGTTCTATTCATTGTTGTGTTAAGGTTTATATCCCTAGAGCGTGTAGCTCGAGTAGATTTGGTTTTGCTAAGATAGAGCATGTTCAACAATTCTGGGTTGGACATGGCTCTGTACGTTAGACAGAGATCGCCTCTGAGAAAGCGATATGCAACAGAGAACAGTCTTAGCTTTTTCAATTGTGCTGCATAGGGCAACTGTTTGAGGCCAGTAATCCTCTTGGTTAGGTACCTCTATGGTCTCTCCAGCTGCTGGAGATGTCTAGCCAGGTACATTCCAATTGGTGCATTGTACTCAATAATGGGTCTGATGAGGGAAGAGTAGAAGGGCACCATTACATTCTTAGATCTTGATGCAAACCCTTTTGTGATCAGATGGGTCACATAGAAGGATTTTCTAACCACTTTGGCAACATGGTTATCAAAGGAAAGCCGACTATCTACTTGGGTCCCTAGATCCCTTATTTCTTCTTCAGATTTCAGGGGATTACCTCCTATGTTGTAGTTTGCGGGTACTCTGTTTTTTCCAAAGGGGATTACTACGCATTTTTTTGCATTTGACTTCCCAAGGGGTATGATAAGGCATTTTTTCACATTTAGTTTTATGTCATTGTTCCGGCACCAATCATTCGTGTAATCTGGACCCTCCTGAAGGATGTCTACTTCAATGGGGTATTCAGTGATTGCCCTCAGCTTGCAGTCATCAGCAAACTTTGTTATCCAAGAGGCCTTCCACATTAGCCTTGACGTCAGAGAAGTATATTCCAAATAGGGGTGGTCCCTCACTGAGACCTTGGCATACTAGTAATTGGCCTGTTGCTGAATCTGGATTCACCCATTTTAACCATGTGTCCTGTTGGTGAGCCAAATGGCTGTCCATCTGGTTCATAGATTCAAAGGTTCATACTAGGCTATCTGCCCTAGGGCATTTATAAGCCTAGCCAGAGTGTGTTTGGCTTTCACCACTCATTTTAAATGAATTTTGCTATGCCCTTTTTCGAGGTTAGTATACTGTGCCTCTGTCTAACAGTGACACAGAAGTGATACCCGGGGTAAACCTACGATCTCCCATCCACTCATCAAGATTCCTCTTGAAGAGAGTCAATGAGGGACTCTGCCTAACCTGGACTGGGATTTTATTCCAGAGTGAAGGGAGCCTCTGGTTATGAATCTGTCCCTCCAGCATGTCCTATTTATTTCAGTGCTGAGGTTCAAGTCTCTTGAGCGCGTAGCTCAATGGGATTTGGATTTTTTGAGGTGCAGCATGTCCATTAATTCCGGGTTTGACATGGCTTTATATGTCAGGTACAGATTGCCTCTGTGCAGGTGGTATGCCACTGAGTAGAGCTGGAGTTTCTTTAACCGGTTAGCATATGGCATCTGTTTGAGCCCTTTGATCCTCTTGGTGAGGTACTTTTGGGGTCTTTCCAGTTGCTGCAGGTGTCTGGTAAGGTACATCCCAAAAGGGGCATTGTACTTAATTATGGGCCTGATGAGGGATGAGTAAAGAGGCACGATGACCTCCCCTGATCTAGATGTGAATCCCTTCATGATTAGGTGGGCTATATAAAAAGTTTTTCTAACCACATTGGCCACATAGATTTCAAATGAGAGATTGCTATTAACTTGGGTCCCAGGACCCTAATTACTTCTTCTGTACTTAATGGATTACAACCTATGTGGTAATTTGTGGGCACTTTGTTTTTGCCAAAGGGGATGACTATACACTTTTTGATGTTTAACTTGAGGCCATGGCTCTGGCACCAGTTGTCTGTTTTTATGAGGCCTTTTTGTAGGATGATTGTGTCGGCTGGAGAGTTGATTATGGTGCCTAGTTTGCAGTCATCTGCGAACTTGGTCAGCCACAGTCCTTCCGTGTTGGCCTGTACCTCCGAGAAATATATACTAAACAAGAGAGGTCCCAGGACTGAGCCTTGTGGGATGCCACTTGTAACTGGTTTGGAGTCTGACATGGCTTCAGCAATTCTAACCATGTGGGTTCTGTCCTTGAGCCAGTTTGCAACCCATCTAGTGACATAGGGGTTTATATTTAAGCTGGTGAGCTTATCTATAATGCCCAAGTGGGGTATTGTATCGAAGGCGCTTTGAGGTCCAGGTAGGCTGTGTGGACCACCTTCCCTCGCCAATGGCCTTGGTGACTGTTTCAAAGAAATCGACCAGGTTTAAGAGGCAGGATCTGCCCTTAACAAAGCCGAACTGGGTAGGATCCAGTGTCTGTAGGTCCCCAATATCTTTATTTATGAGGTCCATGATGATCCCTTCCATAGCTTTGCAGACCAAGCTAGTCAGGCTTATGGGGCGATAATTTCCAGGATCCGTTGAGGCACCACCTTTGTGGAGAGGGACCACTGTTGCTGTACGCCACTCTTTGGGTACATATCCTATAGTAAGGCTGAGATTGAACAGTAGTTTTATGTTTGGGTTTAGCTCTTCTTGGAGTTCATGTCGGATGCAGCCCTGGACACCGTCTGGTCCCATTGATGCTGTGTTTTTTGCTTTGGAGAGGGCAGCTCTTACCTGAGCATCTGAGATGTCAGGGGGGCAGCACTCCGCTGGGATAGATATTTGCCCTTTTGGTGGGGAGGGGGGAGAACTTTATACTGAACCTGTCAGCTAGGATGTTGGCAATGTCTGTGGGTTCGGTGTATTTTTTTGTCATTTTGGACTAATTCTGAGCATATCTGGGAATTCCCACCCAGGTTCCTAACATAACTAAAGAAAACCTCATGATTATCCTTAGTGTCCTGTGCAATTTTTCTCTTGAAGCTGGCCTTAGATGATTTTATGAATGCCCGTAGTTTTTTGCTAATACTGATCAGGGATGCCTTCCCTTTTTGGGATTTTGCTCTATCATGTAGTAGCTTCCCCCTTCTATTGTATAGTTTGTTTATGGCTGGGGTCCACCAGACAGGAAGACTTAGTCTTCATGACCCTTGAATAGTATGTACAATGACCGCAGGGGAAGCGACCCATGACTTGATCCTTCAAAAGTGTAGTTTGAATATATTATTTCTTATGATAAGACCCATTTTATAATGATTAAAGTAAGGATCCAAGTTTCAGCTCTTCCTAAAGGAGAAATGGCATCTATTCTCCAAAAATTCAGAGGGTTAATCTGCCAGCAGGATATTCCAATGACACTGGACACTATTCATAAGTGCTCCAGTATTCCTGCCATATGTTGTAACAAAACTTATAGCAGGTTCTCCATTACCAACCTTATCTTTGTATTGAAGAAGACTTTCTCTGTCAATGGTATCCACCCTGTTCTTGGCCTGAAGGACATAACCCGCCTTATACCATCTGAATCTTGAATCTGATTGTAAGGTCATCTCTGAAATGCTGATAAGTACTATTATCCGAGTATATACGTTTAACTCTCAAAAGTTGAGACTTGGGAATGTTTTCAGGCCAAGAACAGGGTGGATACCATTGACAAAGAAAGTCTTCTTCAATACAAAGATAAGGTTGTTGATGGAGAACCTGCTATATGTTTTATTACAACATATGGCAGGAATACTGGAGCACTTATGAATAGTGTCCAACTTCACTGGAACATCCTGCTGGCAGATAAACTCTCTGAATTTTTGGAGAATAGATGCTATTTCTCCTTTAGGAAGGGCAGAAACTTGGGTTCTTACTTTAATCATTATCAACATGGGTCGTATCATAAGAAAGAATATGTTCAAACTACACTTTTGGGGGATCACGTCATGAGTTGCTTCCCCTGCGGTCATTGTACATACTGTTCCAGGGTCATGAAAACTAAGTGCTTCAGTAGTAAAAATACCAGCCAGGTTTATAACATTTCTTTTGTTGCCAATTGCCAAACAGATTGGGTGATTTATTTAGCCATCTGTAATTGTTCAGCCTTCTACATCAGTCAAACATCACGACCAGCCAAATTTAGGATTTCTGAGCATCTTTGTGATATAAAACATCAAAAAATTACTAATGCCCTTTATAAACACACTATAGTACATACAGATGCTTTTTTTAATTTTATTATTATTGATCGAATCTTGGGTATTAGATCCAACAAGACAGGCTGGCATCAAATGCTGAACAAGAAAGAGAAAAAATGGATCACTAAGCTGGGGGGGTTTGTTTGCTCCTGGACTAAATGAGCACCTTGAGCCTTTTATTATTGACTATATAAGGAGTTTGATGTATTCATGTGTTATACACTGATGAAGGCTATGTGATTTATTAAGCCGAAACCGGCCTGTTTCTTCCTCCTATATTTCAATATGTGCTTTTACCACTAAATATTAAATATTGGTTGTTTGTCACAGTTTTCTGGTTTCATCATTTAGTTTTGGTTACATTTTGTCTTGAAACTTTGCAGTTGCCGTACATGCAGAGAGTTTGTCTTCACTACGATTTCCTTCATTACTGGGCCAGTGCAGGGGCGTTACAAATACCTTGACTGAAGTTACCACACATACAAAACTACTTAGCATGACAACTGACGGTCTTAAATTTGATTTGCATATCTGCAACTGCATTAAGACAACCCATCAAAAACTAGGCACCCTGCACAGACTAAAGAAATTCCTTACAGACTCTGCCAAGGTATCTCTAGCTACCACTTACCTCTTCCCCCCTCTCCTACATAGGGACCCCTATCATAACTAACTTACAAACCTCACTTAATTCTAAACTTGAACAGTGCTATAACAAAGTCAACAAATTCGTTTGCAACAAACCTTACCTTACCATCACTGTTTAGCACTAAAAACACTTAACTGGCTTGAGTTTCCTCACCACATATCTTATACTCACCTCACCTTAACCCATAAAATCTTCCACACCCCATCTGCCTAACCAGCATTTAGACCCCTGCTCCAATATCTTCCAAATTGTCCCCTTTGGTCAAATAATAAAAACTGCTTACCATCTGCAAACCACAAAGGGCTGCTGTCGTCAGTCTATATTCTAATAGTGTAGCTAGAATTTGGAATGAAATTCCTATATCAGTCAGGTCTATCGCACACCTTCATCTTTTCAAGCCATTAATAAAATACTTCCTATCTGCTTCCTGGCTTTGTCCCTGCTCTTTAACACCATTCATTACCTTTCTTATACCTCCCTTGAAAGCACTAAATCACATAACATGACAAAAACCAGTACTGCAGCAAAAAACACATACCAACTAAAGTCCAAAATCCACACGTCTTTAGTAAATACCAAAATGTTTAGCACTTTCATCCCTAAATGGAACATCATCAGAACTGTATATAATTACACATTACAGGCATTAAAATACCACTCCAAATAAAACGCATGACCTATTTCAACCAATAAAAATCACTTAAAGTTAATAGGCTTTAATTTCAGTACAGAATTAATATAACATGCTTCGTTTAAACCAGGGTAGTGGGTTCCATTTAATCTTATTTGCCATCTTAATTCACATATATCCAAATGTTCATCCACAATCCTACCCTGTATGTCCTTCTTGATTCTGTTAATAATCAAAAAAAAAAACAAAATAATGTGTAGTATAGTGCATTAAGTGCCTATAAAGGATATTTGTGTTTTTTTGTTTCTTAATTCCTAAACAATGCTCATAAATCGGTCCTTCTGGAGGTTTTTCCAACATAGAAGGCTGGACATTGCTTGCATTGAGCAAGATAAACCACATTAGAGTTGTTACAATTATACCGCCCTTCAAGTTTATAAGTACTCCCGCAAATAATAGTGGAACACTGAGTACAAACCACATTCTTTCATACCCAAACTTAAACACTGTTGTTCATCCTTCTGTCCTCATTCTAACCAATTTTTAAATGATTTGTCTTCACTATAGACAGCTACGGGTTTTTCTCACATTTTTTGACAAATATTCTGATCTACTTTAAATACATCCCCGTTTTTCTTAATAACTGTTGTTATAACCTTGCTGTCCAAATTATAAGTAGACATAAACATTCTTTTGTCCTGCATTATATTACCTTGTTCAATTGCTCTTCCCATGAAACCTCCATACCCCAAAATGGGTTGGAAATACCCACTTTCCCTTTTATTAACAACCTCTCTCTTTATTTCATCCAAAAATTCAAGGGGATACCCCCCTCTTTAAAAACATTCATAAGGACCTCACATTCATGCTGAAAGGTGTCAAAATCAGAAACCATTCTTGCTAATCTGACAAGCTGGCCTTTTACAATAGATTTTTTTTGCTGTATCAGATGCCAGCTGGAGAAATGTAAATTGGTATTGGAGAATGTTGGTTTACGATACACATTATATGTAAATCTACTGTTCTCTAGGTCCTTACTGATTTCTATATCCAAGAAATTAATACTCATCTCATCACAGAGGGATGAAAAAGTCAAAAAATTCAACTGTATTATTTATGTACCCCAGAATGTCATTCAACTTATCATGGGTAACTGTCCACAATATAAATACATTGTCCAAAAAGTGGGTATACATAACCCAACATTCCGTATAATCACAGTTTAATATATATTGTTGTGTTCTTTGTTTGTGGTTTTATTTTATAAACTAAATCACTTAATCCTGCTTATTCACTTCTAATACCTCACTGTTTTGTACTTCGCAAACTACTACACCTACTCCTAATTAGCAAAACCAAATTACTATTCCATTACTACTCCTCTGATAAGACTCAGACTTCTGTACTACTTCACTCTGTTATATTTAAATTACTCCTATCTATTTTATACACCACTCATCCATTTGTAAAGTCTCATTACAAGGCTTTTAAATTTAATATTTTTGAATATCAATCAGATTTTATTATTCTGGCTATTATGCTATGTATTTACTGTAACTGCATTATACAATTTGCTATTGTAAATATTAATTGCATTTAATATGATACCTTGGAACTTTTCTCCCCCTGAAAAAGAGCACCTGTGCCAAGAGGGACTTTCTTGGTAAAGAAATATCAATAAATAAATACATTTCTGCCTAAAGTGGATAGCTTTGAGTCAAGCTATCCAGCTCCTTGTCTTCTTTCCAGAATCTAAAATTAAGGGAGAAAGGGTACCCCACCATTTGGATGTCCACAGTCAACTCAGGTATTATATTAAAAGAACAAAATCTTTCAGAAATTTTGATCAGCTGTTCATTTCTTGTGAGGGTAAGAAAAGGACGTGTGTCAAAAATGACGATTTCCAAATGGTTGTCTCATGCAATTATCTTTATTATAACCCACTGCAATACAACAATTCTAGTAATTACCAGAGCCTTGGCTTTATCTATGGCTTTTTGGAAAGGATTGGATTCTAGATGTAGTCTAGAAACAGCAACTCGGTCCTCTGTGCATACCTTTTCAAAGCAATATAGACTAGATTCCTTCCCCAGGTCTAGGACAGGCATTGTTAGGGCCATTCACCAGGGTATCATAGACCATCATTCTTCCTTCTCCCAATCAGTCTAAGCTATAGTAATCCACCATATAACTACAGATACTGCAGCAGTGCTCCTAATGATGAACAGAGTACAGTAACCTAACATAACAATATTTGTTCATATTACAACTGCTGTAGTAGGTGGTCCCTCATGCCATTCCTCTTATTTTTTGCATTTTTTGGTATGTTTGTGTTACTGGGGAGAACCTTTATTTTTATTTTCCTGGCATTATCCTTGCCAGAGCTTTAGTTTCCCTCTATCCATTGGCATGAAAGCTTTGAAGGGCTTGGCATCCAAACCTGTATTTTAGCCAGCTCACCTTGAGCTGACTAATGGTTTGTGGTTGTAGAAAGTGTGCTGAAGCTTTGGAAGTTGGCTGGATGTTATATCCTTAGCAGGATATAACCCCATATAGGTAAACAGTGATTAATTGAACATGTACTGTTATGGCAAATTTACTTACACAACTGTATTCTCTTCATATTATTCTCTGCTGCAGTAGTGCTAACTCTTGGGACTTCTGATACAGAATGCCACAGAACCAGCCTGATTATCAGAGCTTCTCCTGCACTCTCAGCCAGATGGACAGTTTCCTACTGGGACTTCAGGAAGCTTGTGGTGTAAGACTAACATATGTCTGTTGTTGTTGTAAGAAAGTCCTTCTATATTGCTAAGCTGATATACAAAAGGATTGTGTCTAGATCTAGGGATGCCATTGTTCTCCCTTACTCAGCCCTCATTAGGCCAGTCACTCAGTATAATGCCCCTTTTGGCATGTATCTGTCCAGACACATGCAACAACTGGAATGCCCACAGATATACCTTACTAAAAGAATACAAGACGCACACAACAATGTAGTAAATGGACCGACTCAAAGCCTTGTCATTATACTAGGTATCCCACAGAGAGCTAAGAGGTGACCTTATTCTAACATATAAGGCATTCTCTGACTCATTATTGATGAATTTACTGTGCATGAGCAAGTCACATGGCATCAAAAACACTTAGGCTAGGGATCTAAACCTCTTCTGCAATTATAACAGAATGGTTTGGAGGGACAGGTATATCTTGCAGAGGAACACACTCCCTATCCACACAAAATAAAGTTAATCCCTGCCCATTTGCAAGCACAACTTAGAGCTATAGATGGAAAACAGAACATTTATCCCAGGACTGCTCTCTATACTACTAATGGACACAGGCAGCTAATAAATACTTTATTCCATGCATGGGTCCCATCAAATTATCTATGGTGTGATCACAGTTATTTTCTTTAGGAGTAATAGGTTCATAGGTGTGTAGGTTCATAGATGTGTACTAGATTAATGGCCCTGGAGCCTTTGCAATCCTAGCTCACAGAAGTGCCCTGGCATTGTGCCACCTGTCATTAGTTCCCATTGCTATTATCAAGTAGAGCCACTGGAGTGATCCCCGGGGTGAATATTCTATTTCCCATCCACTCATCAAGATTTCTCTTGAAGAAGGACAGTGAGGTGCTCTGCTTGACATGTATGGGAAGTCTGTTTCAGAGCATGGGCAGTCTCTGGGTGAGGAACCTGTCCCTCCAGCATGTTTTGGTGATTGTGGTAATGAGGTTGAGGTCTCTGGAGCATGTGGTGTGGAGGGATTGGGATTTCTTTAGATGTAGCATTTCTAACAGAGCCGGTCAATCATGGCTTTGTAAGTCAAGCAGAGATCACCTCTAAGTAGGCAATATGGGCCAGAGAATAGATGGAGTGTTTTGAGTCTGTCCATGCAGGACATGTATTTAATGCCTATGATCCTCTTCGTAAGGTACTTCTGTGGCCTCCCCAGCTGTTGCAGGTGTCTAGTGAGGTACATGCCTAATGGGGCATTATACCCGATGAATGGTATAATGAGGGAAGAGTAGAGAGAGACAATGATCTCTTTCTTCCTGGCTGCAAAACCCTTGGTAATGAGATGTGCCACACAGAAGGACTTTCTGAACACAGTAGCAATGTGGTGGTTGAATGAACGGTTGCTGTTGACCTGGGTTCCCAGATCTCTTATAACACCTTCTGTGTTCAGTGGACTACCATCAATGTGGTAATTCATGGCAACTGGTTTTTCCCCAAAGGGTTGATGACACATTTTTTGGCATTGAGTGTAAGGCCATGGTTCTGACACCAGTTGTTGGTCTCAGTGAGGCCTTTCTATAGGATGTCAACATCACTCCGGGAGTTAGTAATAGCTCCCAACTTGCAATCGTCTGTGAACTTTGTCAGCCAGAGTCCCTTCATGTTGGCCTGGACCAGAGAAGTAGATACCAACAGGAGAGGACCCAGGACCGAATCCTGTGGGACTCCACTCATGACTGATCAGCACTCTGACTTGGAGTCAGCTACTTTCACTCTGTGGGTTCTACCTGTGAGCCAGTTTGCAACCCACCTACTGATACAGGGCTTGATGCCTAGCTTAGTGAGTTTTTCTATGATTCCTGAGTGGGGAATGGTATCAAAGGCCTTGGCAAGATCAAGGTAGGCTGCATGAACCACCTTGCCTTCATCCACAGCTTTGGTGACTGACTCAAAGATGTCAACCAATTTGAGCAGGCAAGATCTACCCTTCACAAAACCAAACTGTGTGGGATCCAGAGTTTGGAGATTCCCTATAGCCTTGTTTATTAGGTCCATGATGGTGTGTTCCATACAGTGGCAGCTTGTGGCATCGGACTGAAGGACTGCAGACCCCCCTAGCTGTGTAAGAAAAAGAAAAGCCCAACACATTCTTAAACAAAAAAATATTTTAACTTAAAAAAGTGGCTAACTTGCTTAAAAAAACGAGTCTGACTGACTCGCAAAGTCCGGAACTTGAACTGCGCATGCGCATTGCTTGGTGAGTTCCTGTTTTTTTTTTTTTTTTTTAATTTTTCCCCTTTAAATCTGTTTCTTGACTGTCTCAGACTGCTGTAAAGGCAGTGCGGACTATGGGGAGTTCTGCATCAGTGCATGTAATTTTGAATATATCGCAACTTTTTTTCCCTTAACTGCTTTGTTCAAGAGTCAACGGAAAATGAGTGTGGAACTGGGACAAATGTCCAAAAGCAAGGGACTATTTTCAAACATTACTTTAATTCACTTAGTGTTTATTAGAGCATTTTTATCAGTCTACATTTTCTGAATAATGGTTAATCAGATGATTCTCTCATTTTGCATGTGGGTGTGTGTAGATATGGTCTTACGTTTTTTATGGATTGCTCAGAACATATAGGTACTAAAGAGCATTGTTTTTTGTTATTTAGCCATTGAGATAATCATCTAATTAACCGTTATTGGTTAATCACTTAACTAATTAATTGTTTTATTGACTTTACATTTTACTATTTCAGGACATGGCCCAGTGTTCTAATTTATCTGAAGAAGTTACAGTATTTACTGTGACAAAAAGTGCTTAATTTGGAATAAACCTGTATCTTTTCTACATTCTGTGTTTGGTGTTCTCCTTCTTGCAGTCCAGCTATGTTCAAGAAAATGCATAAAGGTTCGGCATGTGCTTTTGTGACAGAAGTCTACCAATCCCACAACAGATGGTGGGGGGATGATCCCTTCAGTCTTCCAGCTAAAGGTCAGAGTAGCTCAGTTCAGTCTATCATAACTGTAACTATGAACCTGTTATCAGTTTCCCATCCATTCACTATTGAAATATTACTAGCTTATCATATTTTAGTGTAACATAGGCAATTTATTTTTCAAGGGCAACATGCACTTTATTTGTAGATGAAACAATGAAATATAAAGTTGTATGCTAGCAGCAACCTCTTCATTAGCTACAGATCTCTTTAATGTTGAATTATTTAGATGACTTACTTCTTCAGAGATTGTGCATATTTACTGATACTGGTGGACTGTAGAAGTTTGAGTAGACTTTTATGATGGAAAGTAAGTTTGAGTAAACTTTTATGATGGAAATGTTCTAAATTGGACAGGTTTGTCATTATTGGTGCATGCATTTTGTTTCATTGTTTACTGGAAAAATGTTCAAAGCAATAAATTTAAAACGCCCTCTAAAACTGTATTGTATTGTATAAGGAATATAATTTAATACAGTCAGGAAGGTGTATGAAAGAATATGTGTATGTTTTGTGTGCAAGGGGCCTATGATTTGAAAACAGCCCAAACCCAAAGTTAATCTTTATCTGCCACTGACAAAATGTATTTTCTTTGAATGTGAGTTTCAATGCTGTTTCTATGAGTGTGAGTTTCAAGGGCAGAGAAGTTGTAATGCTAAGTCTGTTTTCATTGTGAGACTGCATTGCTTTGTTTAGCAGATATCTATTAGTGTTTGCACTGTAAAATGCAAAATAAAACTTTCAAATGAAGTCCAAATCATCGCAGAAGTAAAGCAGTATGCATATTAGTGTTTATGATAAATGGGGTGAAATAGCCAAGTAATGGTTCATTGGAATGGCTGCAGGGGGGGTTCTATTCGACTATGATTTTGCGACAGGGGAAGGGCGGCAAACTCAAAGACAGCCCCGGCTGAACTATACCTCTCAACTGTCCAGATTTTTGCAGAATGAATAGATTTTTGCTTCTTATTTTTAGTTTGTTCCTCATAAAATTTGTGGTTTTCTGCCAAATCATTTAGGAATTAAGTCAATAAATAATGACAGACACTGAGTTTCAGACTTCATAACCTTCAGAAAAATGCATGCTAAAACAAGACCTGTTATTCTATCAACTGTCTCAGTTTATTATGCAATTTTTAGTACTGTTTATATGTTCCCCATTATATTTAGCCTTGTTCATATTTCCTGCATTAACAGGTTGAGAGGTACAGGCAAATAAACTGCTTTATAGAATTAGACATATCCAAACCTCTCAACTGTCCCCGGTTTTGGCTCAAAATGTTGCTCTTTCCCTAATAATCCCTCTGCAAAATGGCAATTTTGGAAGAAAACATAAAGGGTTTACAATTAATAAATAACTGTGATAATCAGAGTTATAGAATACTTTTATTTCAGAAATGCATGCAGATTGTTTTATTTTGTGAGCTGCTCAAGTTAGCAGTACTAATATTAAAAAAGTGCCCCTTCTTTGACAGGTTTCCAGCTGTATTGTGTGGCTATTTTATATTTTTGCATCACATTTTTGGTCCGTTTTTCATAAAATTGTGTTTTTTTGGCAAATTAGTGGCAAATCATTAAAGAATGAAGTTAGAAAATAATGACAGACATTTCAGTTTCAGATTTCATGCCCTTCAGAAAATTCATACTATTGCAAGACCTACTATTCTATTACCTTTCTAAGTTTACAGAAGAAATATTTAAAAATTGTCCTTATTTTGGGCCTTTGTCCCACTTCTACATATGGCTTTGTCCAGATTTCTTGCTCTGAGTTTGAGAGGTATGACAAAATGTGTCAGGACCATTACAGTCAGCCAGAGACATTTCAAATTGTGACATACTTGTTGCACCCCACTCCCCCATGTAATGACTCTGGATGTGTCCAAGCAAGGCAAGAAGCAGTTATGGAGTGTAAATGTGCAGAGTATCCCCCCATCCAAGCTAGACACAAGTACTACATTGGCTTTTCATCTGGCCTTGATTTTGCAGAATGTTCTGGTTTCTGTCATATTTTTATACTGCTGATTTATGCTTATTATTATTCAGAAAGTGCCTGTTGCTCTGTGTTTAAGCAGCAATGCTTTAATGACCATCATGTAAGCTTGTCTGGGATTGTAAGATGCAAGTAAGCTTTAATAAGCATACTGTTAAAGAATTGCCAACAATGAAAGCCTTTCTGTTGTTGCCATGCAGAGAATACTTACATAACTAGATAACGTATAAGCCTTAGGTATTGAAATGCATATGACAGTATTTGTAATAAAGGACAGGATTACATTATTTTAAGAAGCTCATTACATTTGTTGGAGACTTGCAGTCATCTTTGCAGGCTTTACCTGCAAACTAAACAGAATGCCACTCTATCGTGTGTGGTCCATAACCTGTGCAGTAATCTTTTAAGCAATGTATGTTGAGCTTGTTTCTTGTTTGTTTTTCATTTTTTACTTTGATCATGCTTTCCCCCATGAAACAACTAGATAGTTGTTGTCAGGCAGCAGGTCTTTTTTGGATAAGAAACATTTTTACAAGTGGGGGTATCACAGAGATTGCTACTTTCAGCATGTTACTTGGTACTTTAATAAAGCTGAAAATAAATTATAATTAGAACTGCAGTGCAAGGAGAAGTGGTTTGAGTTGAGTACTGCTTGTTTTTCTTATACTTGATTTTGACTGGCATTCCAGTAATGCATTTAAAAAGTAATTTATGTTTTCATGCCTCACAACCTTTTTGTTTCCATCTAGATATTAAGCAAGCTGTCATGCAGCCAATGCATTGAAATATTTTTTTCTTTTGCACTTCATTTTGTCTTGATTGTACTCTCATAATGATGGTTTGGCACCCAGGGCAGCGTATTTAATTAAAGTTACAGTTGTTGTGGTTTTAGACATAGCTCTTCCCCTTTCCCGTTGGCCACACCCATTCCCATTGACCCCACCCATTCAGCTGTCTCCTGCAGGCCCCCTTGATTTGAAGTCACCAGCTGCCACTGGTTCCATAGCTTTGCATATTAGACTCGTCAGGCTAATGGGGCGATAGTTCCCAGGGTCTGTAGTGCTTAAAATATTTGTATGTATGTATGTATGTATGTATGTATCTTGCCTCAGACTGAGTAGAGTGGGCATCCCCCACCCCTACCATGCAAACCCTCAGGTAACTGGTGCAGGATTTCAAGTTTTTCCTTAAGAATCTGCAGTCTCTCACAGATCAAGCTTTCAAAAAATGAAGATAGAAACATCCTCCCCAAAAATCTGATTCTTCAGACTCAGAGGTGGCTGAGCTTTGTTTACACTGGCCAGATGTCCTTCTTACTTTCTTGCATATCTGAAGCTGAGAACCCCTTATCCTCTGCCTCTCCATCAGAGAGTTTCTCATGTGGGCATACAATGAATAGAATGAAGGACATCTTCAAGTGGGATGCATAGGACTATTTGAATACCCAGAAGAGATATATACAAGTTGTGGGATGACCAGAGTCTAAACCCTTTGCTCATCCTCTAGTTATTTAAGCTTAAGAGGTTGCATTCACCAGTACATCTCTTGAACCAAGTTGGAGCTTTTCTGTCCAGACCTCCTCTGAAAAGGAATCTACATGCCCAATCATACTTCCCTGGTAAACAAATGTAGAAGAAATAAATAAACTGCTGATACAATTTGGTGTCCATGTACAAAAGGGGATTCCCTTGGCCCCAACTAAACCCTGGTCTCAATGACAAAGAAAGCATGGTGTTAGAATGACTTGGGAAAAAGGTTTACATCTCTGCCACCCTGGCCTTCAAGGCTCTGAACTGCTAAATTCACTTGCTCAGTTTCAAAATAACTCTTTTTATTCCACTTAAAGAATAAGAAAAGATGGACGACAAAACCTGGGAAATCTCTGCAATCTGCCAAGCTCTCTTCCCAGGTGGCAAACGCTATTAAATATGGATGCAATGCAATGGATGTGGATGCATCTTGCAGGGTAGCAACTACAGGGTCATTTATGCTGAGACCTACATGGCTGAGTACACAACCTGCAAGAGTATGTTGAAAACTCAGCTTCTTAATGCCTGACTAGACAGTGAAAAGGGGAAGAATGTGTAGTAAATTAAGCAACTCTTTAACCCTTTGCTATGCACAGTAGGAATTACTCCACTAAGAGATGACCCTTCCACTGGAAGCAGGATAAAGGAAATCAGCCTAAGGGTAAGAAAGGGTATCTCAAGAAATAATGGCATCTGGCCAAAGGGAAAGTGTGGGGGCCCTCGGGGGAGCAGTAATAAGTTGACGAATGATTTTAGTTAGACCAAGTTAAACAGCATCCTGAAGAAGTTCACAAGGAAATAAAAGTGAATGAAAGCACTAATTTTTGGTGTCCGTATTTTCAAGCCGTTGGATTTACCCTTACAGTTTGTGTTTTATCAGTTTCGGTGTTTTTCAGCTGTTTTCTAAGTATTAAACAGCATCCTGTCTACTTTAAGGCATCTCATTACTATAAATAACTCACTTTTGACATCCATCCTAACATACCTCTCAACCTCTTAGTGCAAGAAATCTGGATAAAGCCCAATGTAATAGGGGAAAAGCAGCACAAAAGCAGAGACACTTTAAATATTGCTCTTATAAACTTAGAAATATTACTTGAAAACGAAAAACAAAAGCAAAAACGGGAGCTATAGGAGCCGGCTACGGTCAAACTTATTTTTAAAAACTGTTTTATTGTAAGCGCTTTTGGCCAGGTAAATACCTGGCCTTCTTCAGACAAAACAGTTAAATAAAACACAAGAGCTCCTTATATACACTTAATTAAACACGTATTAAACCAGAGCAATTTTGATTAAATCGATTTCAAAAATGTAAAGCAACATTAACACTCCAAACCAAAAAGTGGAAACAAAATGACAGCTTAATATTAACCTAACAACACACTTATAAGCCTATTAAAAACTTAAAATATACATCCTATTTACCTGGCCAAAAGTGCTTACAATAAAACAGTTTTTAAAAATAAGTTTGATCGTAGCCGGCTCCTATTGCTCCCGTTTTTGCTTTTGTTTTTCGTTTTCAAGTTTTTCAATTGGTTTATTTGTGTTTTGTTTAACGTTATGGCAAGCGGGAATGGAGCGGCGATGCAGTCTATGTTTACACAAGAGCAAAACGTTACAAATAATCCTATTTGTAACACACAAGATGATGCCATTGGTAACTTGACTGCTCTGGTCCAGGTTTTGTTGGGGCGTGTCGATACGCTAACACAGAAAGTGAATGCTTCAATGGCTAAGGAAAAAGAAGTTAGTGGTTCTGTGAGCCAGCCAAGCATTTCAACCAATGAAGAGACCAGTAACACGAACGGCAGTCAGATTAATATCAACGTAGCAAGGAATACTACAAGGGCAGCTGTGGACGTAATGAATGGGCGATGTTTTCCACCAGCCGCTATTGGTACAGTTAATGACAACCAATCAAATATACAAGGTAACACAGTTTCAATATTAAATCAAGAAATTCCAACGAGAATTAATAACAATATTCCTTCTATGAACATTTTCGTGAATAATAATAACTTTTTTAACTCTGGGCAAGATAATGCCATTGACAGTGATGAGAATGATGAGCATGTAGTCAACAGCTTGCTCAATAAAATCAATGAATTCGATATTAAACTGTTTAAATGTAGGAAACTTCAGCTCAAAGTTTCTTACTTACAAGAATGCATAAATAAAAAGATCATCCCAAAAGGGCTTAGGCAATGGCACTTCCCGGCGGGGTTGGTTAGCGAATCTGTGTTTCATCATGAATTACTTGAACTTTTCGATCGGCAAGGCTTGGAGTTTTTACAGGCTGTTATTAATTTCTACAATACTGACATTGGTGGTTTAAAAACAGATTTAGAAATGTTGGAGCATGACATCAAGAATCATGTTGATTTTGTCAGGTATAAGTTTGAGTATTGTAGAATATATACAAGCATTGAAACAACACTAAATAAATTGCTGGCCACTAAAAAGAAAAAGATTGCCAGAGATGTCAATGATTATGCTAAAAAACAAGCATACCCTAAACCTCCCTCTAATGCCCCAAACAATCATACGCCTGTGTTGAATACCAATGTAAACCTGACTGACGAAAACGGAGATGAAGAAACTGTATTACAGCAAAATTCTGTAACTGATGAACATGTCAACCAGCCTCTTAGGAGGAGTGAGCGGTTAAACAATGCTGGTCAACAACATAATAATGTTAGGAGTAGAAATACTCCCAACAGTAATAATTTTGGTAATCCTGGTAATTCTGGTAATAGGGACAATAGGGCTGTGGATTCTGATCGACAGGATTTTCAGTCCAACAACAACACTCGTACCAGCAACTGCCAATACAACAACAATCACCCCCAAGGGAGGAGCAACAACAGAAAAAGACAGAGGAGGCAATAGTGTACGAGCATACTGATATTTTAACCCCAAGAATTCATATTAGTTCAAATGGTGACTTTAAAATATTTAATTACACCGTTTTGGATGTCCATCAGGAGATGGTTAATTTTTTTATCAAAGGGGTTGACTTTTGTTCCTACCAGAAGAATGGATATTGTAGACACTTTAATAGATCTCAAACTATTTGTCTGTAAACTCAATCTAAATTTGATTATGGGCAATAATTCTAACATGACCAGCTCCATTAGGGTCTCAAGTTTATTTAATCCTCCAATGCATCCTGAGTTACTCACTTTTGAAAGAATGTGTGAATTTGATTTTAGAGCTATAAGGGAAGGGTTTCAAAATAGAGGTATTAAACATAACTTAAGTTTATTAGAGCAGGATTGTATTCATTTATTAAAAGAGTGCAACATTAGAGTCATGAAGCCAGACAAAGGGGGAGGTCTGGTCTTCATGGACCGTGATATTTATGTGACAAAAATGTGTAAGCATTTAGATAGTGAAGCATACACTAAAGTCTCTTTAAATGAAGTTAACATAGCTTATAAAAAAATTCGTAATATGCTAGAAGACTTATTTCTTGAAAAAGTTATTGATATGGATCTTTATCATTATTTATTAATGTTAGCATCTATCACCCCAGCGCTATTTGGCGCCCTTAAAATTCATAAATCTCTAATCGACCCACCATTTAGACCAATTGTTGATGGACGTGGTTCGATCACCTATGGCTGTGCAAAATATATAGATAGCCTTCTTAAACCACATCTTGAAAGTGAAGTACAAATATGTACGGATTCGTGGAGTTTTTTACAGAACATCAGTAAACTTGAATTTCAATCTAACATCTGTTTTCTCACAATAGATGTTAAAGATTTATACACAGTTATTCCATATACAATCGGCATAGAGTGGACTAGGGAATTTTTATTCACGAAAAATGTTGATAATAATACCATCAATCTAATTGAGACATTGTTGGAAATTGTTTTGACTAATAATTATATAATATTTGAGGAAAAATTTTATTTACAAAAATCAGGAGTAGCTATGGGCTCTCCATGTGGTGGAAGTTTCACCAATGTAGTAATGGCTTATTGGGAGCATAACTTTCTGTATAACGAACCTTTGTTCAAGGGCAATGTCTCCTGGTACATTAGGTACCAGGATGATATGTTTTGCATTTGGAAAGGTGATGTTTCTATGATACCCGAATTTATTAAAAACATTTCTAAAACCACCGCTTTCCTTGAATTTACATACACATTAGGGAAGGAGTCCATAAGCTTTTTAGATATCTTACTTCTAAAAGACAAGGATAATTCTAAATTTAAAAGTAAAATCTGTAGGAAACCTACATATTCCAATACTTTTCTTAATTTTTCAAGTGATCATCCATATCATCAGAAGAGGGCAGTAGTTAAGGGGAAAATGGTAAGGGCTGTCCATATGATATCGGATTATGTTGATTTCGATTCTGAATGTAATTCATTAGAAACTATGTTTTCCAATAGAGGATATCCTGCACACTTATTAAAGAGTGTCAAAAAGGAGGTAATTCAGAAAAGACTTAATGGGTTTTTTGTCCCACTGATTTCTAGGCGTGAAACAGCACATATTGGGTTAGTCATCGAAGATGATAGCCGTCAAGCTTGGCACATAGATTTTGCACAGTCAGGTTTAACTGACCAACGTATGGTCCATTATACAAATTTTCTGTGTACATATTCTTTAGACTATGCCCCTATTAGAGAGGCTTTGAATAAAAATTGGTCTATCATTAGAAGCAACGAGACACTGCTCAAAGTGTTTGGATTAAATCCCAAAATAACTTATAGAAGAGGAAAAATTTAAAATCAATCTTGGAAAAGAAAAATAATGTAAGTTATAACAGCAAAAAAGTAAAAGGTATGTTCAAATGCGGTAGTTGTTCCCAATGTAAACACATAATGGTGACGCATCAACTACAGATTAATGATAAAATATATAAAATAAATTCGAGATTTAATTGTGAAACTTCAGCAGTAACATATGTTGCATTTGCTGTGAATGTAATGCATTTTACATTGGTAAGACTGAAAGAAAGTTAAAACAACAAATTTATGAGCACACGTATGCCATTGTCAAAAAAGATATGAATAATGCACTTGCTAAGCATGTTATGGACCACCCTGGTCATAGTTTCAAATTTGCAGGGTTACAATGTAGGTCACTAGATATTAGGGGCGGACCATGGCAAGTACAGTTAGAAATTGATGAGTTACGATGGCAAATTAGAACTAGCGCGCATCTTTTTCCAGGCTTGAATGAGAGTATGTCTATAAAATGTATGTTGAAATTATTATCATTCAAAAGATGAAATTTAATTTACAAGTAGGATATTGTTATAATGTCTCTTGGTCTTTTTAGTTGTTGGTAGCTTAGTGCTGACACTCGTGTGAGAATAGTATTTATATAAAATAGTTATAAACATACGAGCATATACTAGGTATATATGCTCATATATAATAATTAGATGCTATATAAGTAAATACTGAGTATTAATAGTAGACTATGTTTCCTGTATAGGATAAATTAAATTTACATGTTTATGGCTGTCATCAAGTGTGCACTTATTTAACATAATATAGAAAGAATATATATATATTTTCTTATATATAGATATATATTTTTATATATGGTTTAATGAAAGAATTGCTAAGATATTAATCCAATGGCAAGGATGTATATTTTAAGTTTTTAATAGGCTTATAAGTGTGTTATTTATTGAATTGTTAGGTTAATATTAAGCTGTCATTTGTTTCCACTTTTTGGTTTGGAGTGTTAATGTTGATTTAAATTTTTGAAATCGATTTAATCAAAATTGCTCTGGTTTAATACGTGTTTAATTAAGTGTATATAAGGAGCTCTTGTGCTTTATTTAACTGTTTTGTCTGAAGAAGGCCAGGTATTTACCTGGCGCCATAATAAAACAGTTTTTAAAAATAAGTTTGACCGTAGCCGGCTCCTACTGCTCCCGTTTTAGCTTTTGTTTTTCGTTTTCAAGTTTTTCAATTAGTTTATTTGTGTTTTGTTAAACTTAGAAATATTACTCTTATAAACTTGGAAATATTGTTAGAACAGGATCTATGTTAGCATACAACAGACATACTAGGGACAAGTAGCACAAAACTAGAGACACTAAATATTGCTCTTATAAACAAAGAAATATTGCTGTGATAAACTTGGAAATATTGCTAGAATAACAGTATCTGTGATGACATCCAACAGACATACTAGGGACAAGCAGCACAAAACTAGAGACACTAAATATTGCTCTTATAAACATAGAAATACTGCTCTGATAAAATTGTAAATATTGCTAGAATAACAGGATCTGCGTTGTATACAACAGACATACCAGGGACAAGCAGCACAAAAACAGAGACACTAAACTTTGCTCTTATAAACTTAGAAAGTTGCTAGCATACAGGCTCTCAAGGATAGAAATTCTTGCAGAGGTAACATTGCAGCTACATTTATAAAGCACTTACCTCTGCCTATAATCCAGAGACTCAGTCTTCACACAGCACAAATGTAATCCAAAACGATGATCTGATCAGCCTCGGTTGTCCAGCAGGCAGCAACACAAACCTCAGCCTTCTAGTAATCCATCTGACTGATCTTGATCCACCAAAGCAAGGCCCCTGAAGTCCCTTCAGCTTACTGACTCCTCTCCTGGTTTCTGAGTCCTGGTCCCAACATCTTCAATCCACAGCAGAATGTGATTGACCTGTATTGGGGAGCTCTCATTGGTTCCTGTTCTGAAATGCATTACTTGATTGGCTCATACACCGCTTTCATGATTGGCTGTAAATGCGGTGTACAAGCCAATCAAAAACTGGAAAGCACAGCCAGTACTGTGTAATGTGGAAGGGCAGCACAGCTATGGATTGGTTTGTATACAGCGATGCCGATTGGCAGTAATTGCTGTACACAAACCAATCAGGATGCGTATAGCGGAGCCACAGCTGTTCAATGCAGAACAGTGGAACAGTGGCTTCACTCATCATTAAATGCAGGGTGTTCCACATAATCTGGAGCACTTGGATGCTCAACATACATTTAAAGAATGCATAACTGTTTACTGTAGGTTTGTATAATTTTAAGATGTAGAAAAAAATGTGTTTTATTTGTAAATTGTAGAGCTCATCTGTCAAATAAAGAAAAAGGAAAAAAAAAAAAAGAAAATATGGTACCACAAGCCGCGGTGGTGCAGCGGTAGCATTGTCACCTCACAGCAAGAGGTTTTCCCGTTCGATTTCTCAGCTGGAGCCCCTTCTGTGTGGAGTCTGCATGTCCCTGTGGTCAAGTGGCATTCAAAAGACATGCGTGAATAGGCATGCCTTCATTGAAGGTTGGGTGTTGGGCTGGCACCTCGGCACCATAAAAATCGACTGCCAATCATTAGCAGACTGAAGTTCCGCTGTGGTGACCCCTAAACAGGAAAAGCCGAAAGAAAAACAACAACAACAACATCAGCCTCAGATGCCGAGGCAATGGATGCCTTCTCAATCAGCTGGCATGTCTATTCCTTTACACCTTACTTCTCAGCTGTCTTCTCTCCAGTGTCATTTGGAAGGTACAGGAGAACAAGTGAAAATGCTGCTCAGGGCATCTTTTTTGGCTGAAGCATTATATTGCCTTCCTACTGGGCATGAAAAGGATGAAGCCAGTAGCACTGCCTCCACAGGTAGAGCTCTCTTCTCAGAACAAAAGTTCACTAATACATTCCAGTCTAAAGACCTTAAGGCTGACAGCGTCGATCATTTAACACTTATCGCCTGGAGGCGCTTTTACTCAGGACATACTTGCCATAATTAGGGAGCCTAGACAATTGAAAATGAGTAAATCTGGCTAAATGGAAAAGGTATTCCTTTTGATGTGGTAGAGAGGACTTGGAGCCAAACCATATAACAGTGCCTACAGGCATACCTCTCAACCTCTTACAGCAAGAAATTTGGACAAAGACATAAATAAAGGTGGGGAAAGGGCCAAAAATAGCGACAATTTTTAAATATTGCTCTTACAAATGTAGAAAGTTGATAGAATAAGATTTACATAAGCATGACTTTGAAGGGTATGAAATCAGACGTGTCAGTACTTCCTGACTAATTCTCAATATTTTGCCAAATATTGGCCAGAAAAATAAAATTTTATGAGGAACAGACCAAAAACATAATGCAAAAATCTGGACATTCTGCAAAACTCTGGACAGTTGAAAGGTATGCCTACATGGCTAAAGATACTGTTAGACCTTTACAAATGAGGCTTATCTTATGTTTTTTGAATGTTTATACATCTGTTATCTGTGTCTGTCTGTTCTGCATTCCACCTTTACTTGTCACTGCTAGTGAAGCATTTCTTTAAAGGTGTTCTACCCAGGAAAGAACTCTGTTCTCCCCGCAGCCTCAGTTATGTATTGGAAAAACATAACATTGCCATAATTTGAACCATAGATGCAGCAACTGGGCCTCTCAAATTCTTGGCATGTACAACTGTCTACCTAATAGCTGCAATGTCTTCCAAAATGATTTTTCAATTGCAGGCCCTTGTGGGCAAACAGCTTTCCCTCATCTTCCACATCTTCACAACAGTCTAGCTTTCATGGCCAAGTTAGTGACAGAAGTCACTGTTAATCATCAGCAAACCTTCTGTTGTTTTACTGTACCCCACAGAAAGATTTGGGTTAACTTGGATGTGCATATGCAAATGAAATTTTCCCTGGAAAGGCTAAAGAGGTGTGAATAATGGATCAGCTGTAAATAGCCTTTGCAAAGGGTAGGGAGATCAGGTCTCTGTCTAAACAGACTATCCTGAAATGGCTGGTACAATGCACCTTAATTTATTGGTCATTGTATGGTGACGTTATATCAGGGAATGTCAGCGCACACTCTGCTAGGGCAGCAATGGCAGCAACAACACCTTCTTCTGTGGGGGTGAAAACCCATGCCATCTTGGAAGCAGCTACCTGGTCATCCATCCCAACCTTTTCCAAGCACAATAATTTGGACAACACCTCTAGAACTAGGGAGGTTTTGTCTTAGTTATCCTGTAAGGACAGTATAACCTATCTCTTTATAAGGACAGCTACCCCACATGTTGAATAAATTATAAAAATTATCCTAAGTGTCACCACTAGTGCGACAGTGAATGAGGTGAAGAATGCAGTACAGTTGTTTAGGATCCGACCATAACTGAATTGGAGGTACTAGAGTATAGTTACTGTTGCAGTAATATTTTCTTTCCTTTTTAGTTATTCATTTACCACTTGTTGACAGGGTTAGTCCCACTAGGACAAAGGCCTCCTTTCAGTGGAGATCTTAGGTAGTATTCATATTGACAAGGAGGAGTCTGGCCAGGGCACCTGAGAAACTTCCCTACTCTTTTCTGAGCACTAGATGGTGGCAGAGGGTTGTTACTAGTACTTGGGGAATTTCAATATGGAGGAAGGAGGAAACATTAAAACTGGCATCGTTTTAGAGAGAGAATCACAGCATGATGAAATCCTAATTATGGAATTGGAGACTGGATGTTTGGATACAGAGATATTAGATAACTTAATGTAGGAAGGACAGCCAAATAAAGGGGAGGGCATGAGCTGGAGTGTGGATCAGGTGCTGCATGATCAGTCAGTGGCAGAGGATCAGGTTACAGAGGCTGAAAGTACCAAAGAATGTTTGGTTGGTGGAGTAACAGTTTTAAAAATATGCCTCTGCAATTGCGTACTGTGGAAGGCAGAAACAAAGTAAAGAAAGAAACATATACAAGTGCTGTCAGGCACGGAACATGAAACAAGATACAACATGAAAAGAGCTGTAATAGTGAATGGAAAAAGAGCAACTATTAGGTATAAAACATTTTTGGTTTGGGAATGTCCATTAAAAAAAAAAGATGTGGCTAATGTGGGCAGCAAGACCATACTGCTTGAAGCTGTAGACCCTTTTGCAGGAAATTGAATGAGTTTGGCCCTTTTTATGTTGTTCAGTGCCGGAAAAAAGAGCAGGTACATTAAAAATAAACTGATACTGAGGAAAGACAATATGTAGAGAACAATTTTAAAGGAGAAAGTGATGAAAAGGACAAATGATAGAAGAGATTCAGATACAAACAGAAAATAAGTATGCTGGGTTAGAAAGTGAAAAGGATGAAATTTTAATTCAGAAACGGGAAGAACAAGAGTAGAAATAAATTAAATCTACTGAAGTAGATACAAGAAGGGAAATGATTTAAGTATTTTGGGACTAAATGTGAAGACTATAAGAAATGAAGTGACAGGCTGAATGGAAATATTGAGAGATGGAAAAATGAAAATGAAAAAAAAAGAAGTAAAAAGGAGGAGATGATGGGAAAAAAAGAATATGATTATAAGATGAAGTTACAGACTGATGTAGTTAAAAAGATATAAAGGGAAGGTATAACATGATAATGGAAAATATTATTTAATGTAGCCATAGAAAGATCATAAAGATAAGATTAAAAAAAATCAATAAATATAGAAGGGAAAGATCTAAAGATTTTTGTGAGGCCGAAGATTTTTTTGTAAAGATTGTTTTTAGATAAGTTGGCTGTGAAAAAATAGTATGAAATATAAAGCAGTGAAGGAAATAAAATTCAAAGATTGTAATGAAGCAGAAATAACAAAGTATTATTTTTGGTTTGTGAACAGAATGAAGACTTTCAGGAAAAATTCAAAATGAAAATAAGCGAGAAGATTTTTGAAATATAAACATGGATATAATGTTGTATAGGAAGTATGAAAAAAAAAATGTTAAGTTGAAGTTGGATAGCATATTGATGGTAACAACATGGGTTATGTGAAAAAGAAGATGTGATGAAATGCTGTATAATACAGATATGAATGGGGAAGATATGTTATCTGAAATAAAAAGGTGGTTGTGGAGAAAAGGATGGGGGGCAAAATGAAAGATTTTAAAACATTTTGAAGATGAATATGGAAAATATGGATATTGTAAATGTAATATTTGTAAATATTGCAAAAATATAGATAGAATGGAAGGGGTGAGATGTATTAACATGTGTGTGTATGTGTGTGTGTGTGTGTGTGTGTGTGTGTGTGTGTGTGTGTGTGTGTGTGTGTGTGTGTGTGTGTATATAAGCACTTTGTGGTCCGGTACATTCGATAATATGAGCATTCGCAATTTGTGCAATTCGCTCATATGATATAGACCCTTTTGAACTGACATGCCAGAATATTTTTGAAATTAAAGTAAAAAGGAATAATGAATAAAGCAGAAAAAAAAGGACTGATGAGGCTGGCAAAGAAGATGTACCAGAGCTTATTCATGTCCAAAACACCATCAGAAACGCACTGCCTCTATGACAAAAGAAAGTGACAATGCCCATCTATAAGAATCACTCATTATTAAACCCAGTATATTTTCCTAGGTGATCTAAACTATCCAACAATAGGCTTGAAACCTACACCACCACTAGTGCACACGCACAGAGATTCCCAGACTTTGTCAGTACAAATGCCCTGGAACAAATAGTGAATGTACCACTTGAGGAATAGCATCTTGCATCCTGTACTTACTACTATGGGAGCATCTTGCACCAACCCTTATGTATCTTCATTAGTTGTTAGGTCTCTGACCACAGAGCAGTCTCCTTTGACATAAAACTGAAACCAGACATCCCTTCCACCAAAGTACCTTGAGAAATTTCCAGACCAACTACCTACTCTCAAGTGATACATTGGCAAGCTTCAAATCCCCACCAAACCCAGTTAACTCCACCAAATATGCAGAAATGTGTGCCATCACACTACACCGATGTGCAAACATTGCAGAGATGCAGCTGTACTGCATAGGAACAACTGCAGGGCAAACCTCAGAAACAAACCCACATGGTGGAACCATGATATCAACAAGCTTTATAATAAAAGGAAATTAATTTTGACCAAAAGTAAGAAGAGTAATTCCCAGAATGTTAGAGCCAGTGTCATTGCAACAAACAAACCAAACAAACAAACAAACAAACAAACAAGCAAACGTATGAGCTTAATAAAATCCACCAAATCCAGTTTGAGACTAAAATATCCACCAAAGCCAAAGACAATCAAGTTATGTTTGTACTCTCAAAAGCACAACACAGCAATGCACTGAGCTGATTGTGAGCAATATTACCTACGCTGAGGCTGAAGATATAGCTAACCTACTGGCTGATAAATTTAGTTGCAACTACCCCTCTATCCCCGTCTTTCCCTCAAGATATACCTGAAATTGATTCACAAGACCAAGTACTAAAAGTGCTATCAAAAGCTAAAAATACTACATCGGTAGGGCCTGATAATATCTCTGGATGCATCTTAAATAGCATGAATCATGATTTAGCCACACCCCTAACACTGTACAGTCTCAGTGTCCATACAGGTTTTGTACCAAGCAAATGGAGAACAGCGACAGTCATTGCCCTGCATAAGGGAGGACCTTTCACAGACCTAGGCAATTACAGACCCATAAGTCCGACCAGCTTCATATACAAAGCCATGGTAAGACTTAATATGGAATTAATCAGGACATAGGGAACCTCCAAACACTAGACCTGTCTCAGTTTGGATGCAATGGCAGGTCATGGTTAGTTAACCTGTGTGTTTTTATTTTTTTTTGAAAAGGTCACCAAAGCAATGGATGAAACCAAAATGGCACACACCACATACCTCAATCTAGCCAAAACATTTGACAATTCTCCACTCAGACATTGTAAAAAGCTAAATAAACTGTCATATAGGATACAGATAATCAAAATAGGGGAAGTTACCTCCACAAAAAGACCAGTCACCAGTGGAGTCCCCCAAGAATCTGTGCTGGGACTTCTTTTTGGCATCTACTTTTCTGAAGAATGCCAAAAGACTCTGGCTGACTAAATTTGCAGATGACATTCATCCAAACACTGACCCAACCTCAATAGTCGATCCTAGCCCCAATTCTACTATTCTCACAAACTTATGAACTTTAAATAGACCTTCAAACTCACTCCTGGTCAGTCACCTAAATATCAGAAGCTTAAATAATAAGGTCCACCACCTGCATGCACTCTTAGATACACATTCCCCGGATATACTTTGTCTTACTAAAACCTGGCTAAAACCATCAGCAGCAGATGATGAGGTTTTAACTCCAGGTTATAACATACTAAGGTTAGACCATACCACTAGGAAGGGAGGAGGGGTAGCTGTACTATAAAAAACTACTCTAGATGTGACCTCTGATTCCACACAACCACCCTGTATTGATAATGCTGAAATTCTCATTACCAAGCTTGAAATTAATAAAAACAAAAGTGTTAACATAGCCTGTGTCTACATTCCCCCAGGTAATAACGCAAACATCATAGAAGATATCCTCTCTTGACTGTCTAGCAACTCCCCTCAAGAAACCATTGTTCTAGTAGACTCCAACATCAATTGGAATATTTGTTCCTCAGAATCTCCGACCATCCATGTAAATCTATACGGATTTACTCAGATCATATCCTTCCCTACTAGGATCAGTAAACCTGACAACAAAGATAGTATCCTAAATTGGATACTCATTAATAGCCATCCCCACATGTATAGGGCCGGCACCCGACCTGAAGACACAAGTGACCATTTTCTTACCTATATAATCAGGCATAAGACTGACATCCCCCACCAACCTACTTACAAAACAATTAGAAACAACAAAAACGTTAACCCCACTAATTTCCAAAATGAACTCAAAGCATGTAATTGGGCAGTCCTAAAACATCTCCCACTTGAAGAAGCTGTATTATATTTCAACACCAAATTCCTAGCCATCCTTGGTACCCATGCACCTGCATGTTCTATAAGAACTAAAGCAAAAGATGCTCCATGGCTTTCAAAAGAAACCAGACAAAGGATCTTACTTAGAAACAAAGCTTGGACCACATGGTGCACCACAGAATCCCCTTTAGATCAACTTAAATTTAGACAACTAAGGAACAGCACTAAAACATCTACCACCCTAGATAAAAAAAAAAAAAAAAGCTTTTACTGCCATTTACAACAGAAGCATCAAAACAATCCACAAAAGTTTTGGGCAGGCATAAATAAACATATTCACCCAGGGCAATGCACAACTCCTACCCCCTCTGCTGCCATCCAAAAAACCTTCGGAAGACATTGCCAATTCCTTTAATAATTTCTTCACAGAAACTATCCATTCACTAGCTAACCAACTATCTCCCAGTTCCCCGAGTCCTAATGCTGCCACACCTAGTTCTCAACTCCCCTTTAACTTTCAACCAGTTTCCACATCACTTATCCGTGCCCAAATCAAGAAACGAAAACCTATCACCTTTGCATCGGATCTCCTCCCAGCTGAGTATTTACAAAAAGCTGCGGATAACATAGCATACCCGATCTCTATCCTGATCAATAGAACTATATCAGAAGCCACTATTCCCTCCATCTGAAAGACATCCCATGTTATTCCACTCCACAAAGCGGGCAGTTCCACTGAACGGTGAAATTACAGACCTATAGCTATTTTCCCACCCCTGTCTAAAATTATGGAGAAGTGCATCCATAAACAACTCCTGAGCCATCTCATTCAGCACAATCTCCTGGCTAACTCGCAGCATGGTTTCAGACCATTCCACAGTACAACCACAGCCCCCCTCTCCTTCTCCAATGTTATTAATCAAAACCAAAACAAAAATAAGCTTTCTTCTGCCCTCTTTCTTGATCTCTCCAAAGCCTTCGACATGATCAACACACACTTAAAACTATTCCCCTAGATGTCCAATGGTTCAAATCTTATCTGAGTGGTAGACAACAGGCTGTACTATGGCAGAACAAACTATCGTCCCTTCTACCTGTCACCCCTGGAGTCCCTCAGGGCTCTATATTAGGACCCCTATTATTTTCTATCTTTATTAATGACCTGTACACAGTCATCACAACAGCCACCTGCATTCAATGCGGATGACTCCACTTTGATTTGCTCTGCCACCTCCCCTTTAAGCCTGCAGACTCTATCCCAAAATGTTTTTAATACTGTTGAAAATTGGCTCTGTAATTGATTTCTCCTGTTAGATCATAACAAAACAAAGCTACTGCTTTTCTCCTTCACTCGTAAAGCTTCTGCTCCTACCTTTACTATAAAATCTAATAATGGCACTATCATTGTCCCAGATCCCTGTACCAAACTCTTAGGTGTAACAGTTGATCATAACCTAAAGTTTGATATGCATAGTAATCAAACTATTAAAAAAGTTAATAAACAAACTTGGCTCACTATACAAGATCAAACCTTTCCTCCATCCACTAGCTAGGACAGTAATTTCCCATACACATCTACTTTCCACCCTCCTTTATGCATCCCCTCTCTTCATGAACTTGAGTAATTCTGACCTTAATAAACTCTCTAGCTGCTTTACTCAGATTGCTAGATTTACCACTGGAGCAGCATACAGAACACACCTGTCTGAACTTATAGAATCTAGGGTGGCTGGAATTGCCTATCCTACTTCAGTACAATAAGCTAATAGTAGAACAAAATTCTCTACCAACCTGAAAACACACCTGTACTTACAAAAATTATCAACCCTTACAGCAACCTCTAGACACTTCGCTCATCCAACAAATTACTAGTCCAAACCCTCAAAAGCAACAACTCATCTGGAGACTCTCTACATGCCAACTCTGTTGGCAAAATATGGAACTCACTTCCTGCTGAGCTTACTTCAGAACCTGTTCTAACCCAATTAAAAAAAAAAATCTAAAACAGTACTTTAAAAGCCAATGGCTATGTCCTTGCTCTAATCCTGACTAACTCTGGCAATATAAACATGTGCTACAGAGGTCTTTTGGCCACCCCTACATTGCTTCCTAATTGTTACTCTATAACAAATCAGATTTATATATGACAGAATGAATGAATTTTATCCTATGCATTGTATCTGTAACAGTGCTTTAACTTGTTTAATGCAATAGTTTTTCTGTATGTATGTATAGAGCTTTTCTCCCTTGGCCTCTGCTGAAAATGGATAAGTATCCAATCAGACTACCCTGGTCAACAAATGTAAAATAAATAAATAAATGACTGAAAGCTAGGAGTAGTCACTGAATTCCCAAATGTCTTAGCCATACAGCAGGAAGGCATGTCCCAAATAAGTAAATAACTGGTGTCAAATCATGAACTGAAACTAAATGCTAAAATTACATTATTGTATCTTTGGAAAGTCATTTACCCGGGGAACTACTGTATTGACAATATGCCCCTAATAGTTCACCCGGTTGTTCAGGATTTGGGAACTTATGCTGGCAGTGACCTAACGTTTGACCATCATGTGTCCATTGTTGTGAGAAAGTCCTTCTATATTCCACAGTTTATAAACAAAGGGATTGTGTCTAGATCTAACGATATCATTGTCCCTCCTTACTCAACCCTCATTAGGCCAGTAATTGAATATAATGTCCTCCTTGGCATGTATCTGTCCAGACACATGCAACAATTAGAATGCACACACAGATATCTTACTAATAGAAAACAAAGCCTAAACAACATTTCCAACATGGACTGACTCAAAGTATTGTCACTATACTTGGTATCCTACGGAATGCTAAGAGGTGACCTGTATCTGGCATACAAGGCATCCTACAACCCATTACTGATGGATTTAGTACACATCAGCAAGTCAAATTACATCAAAAATATTCATTCTAGGGATCTAAATGTCTTCTGCAACATCAAAAGAATGGTTTAGAGGGACAGGTATATTTTGCAGAATATACCACTGCTCAGGAACAGACACCCCATCTACATAAAACAAAGTTCATCCCTGTCCATTTTCAAGCATAACTTAGATCGATGGATGGGAATCAAAAAATTTACCCCATGATTATCCCCATACTAATAATGACCATATGCAGCCCTTAAATGCTTTATCTTTTGCATGGATCCTCTCAAATTATTTATGGTATGATCACAGTTATTCTCATTAGGGGTAATATATAATTATTGACCATGGGATAGGTACAGCCAGTTTAGAGGGGGAGTATCCATATTTATCAAAGATACCCACATCTCCAGGCTAGTGGCACTGCACGAAGCTTCGGAGACCATCCATGTGCAACTAACAGTGGGCAAAACTGCCTTTCAGTTTGTAGCCTGCTACAGACCACCCTCCCAAACACAGGAACCTCACTCAGCTTTCCTGAAAACACTGGAGAGTATGAAGGTCTCTCCAAACGCTATTATATTGGGTGACTTCAACTACCCAAACATCGATTGGGAAAACTACTCAAGCCCAAACACCCTCGCCCAACAGTTCCTAGAATTTATAAACTCACATGCTATGGAACAACTGGTCACCACTCCCACAAGAGGGGAAAACATACTGGATCTGGTCATCACCAACATGGGGTCTCTATGTTCCACACCAGAGGTATACCCTTCATTGGTAAGATCAGACCATAAACAAATCTCACTGGACATCCTATTCCGTCCCCACCCCTAGCCAAGGAAACCACGGTGAAGAACTTCTCAAAAGCAAACTTCACACTTCTCAAAACTGAGGTGGAATCCTTCAAAGCCCCCAGGCCAGTGGACAATACGGCCCAAAATGCAGAATCCTTTACAAAAGCATTCTATGGACACCTACAGGAATGCATGGAGCATGCTATCCCAAATAAAACCAAGACTCACTCCTCCAAAGGCAGGAGACCTGTCTGGTGGACCCCGGCCATAAATAAGCTATACAACAGAAGGAGACAGCTACTACATGACAGAGCAAAATCCCAAAAAGGGAAGGCATCACTGATCAGTACTAGCAAGAAACTACGATCCCTCATAAAATCTTCTAAGGCCAGCTTTGAAAGAAAAATTGCACAAGACACTAAAGATAATCACAAGGCCTTCTTTAGTTATATCAGAAACCAGGGAGGTAACTCCCAGGTATGCTCTGAGTTAGTGAAAAATGACAAAAAATTCACTGAACCCACAGACATTGCCAACATCCTGGCAGAAAGGTTCAGTGCAAACTTCTCCCCCCCCCTCCCCCCAAAAAAAGCAAATGTCTATCCCAACAGAGTGTAGCCTTCCTGAAATCACAGATGCACAGGTGAGAACTGCCCTCTCCAAAGCAAAAAACACAGCATCAATGGGACCAGACAGTGTTCCGGGCTGTGTCTTACATGAGCTCCAAGAAGAACTAAACCCTAATATAAAGTCACTGTTCAATCTCAGCCTTACTACAGGATATGTTCCCAAGGAATGGCGTACAGCAACAGTGGTCCCACTCCACAAAGGTGGTGCCACAACAGACCCCGGAAACTATCGCCCTATAAGCCTGACTAGCCTGGTCTGCAAAGCTATGGAATTTATTATCATGGAAATCATAAACAAAGACATTGGGAACCTCCAGACACTGGATCCTACCCAATTCGGCTTTGTTAAGGGCCGATCTTGCCTCTTGAACCTGGACAACTTCTTTGAAACAGTTACCAAAGCCATAGATGAAGGGAAGGTAGTCCACACAGCCTACCTGGACCTCGCAAAGGCCTTTGACACAATACCCCACTCGGGCATCATAAATAAGCTCACCAGCTTAAATATCAACCCCTATGTCACAAGATGGGTTGAAAACTGGCTCAGGGATAGAACCCTCATGATCAGAATAGCAGGTGCCATGTCAGACTCTAAACCAGTTACAAGTGGTGTCCCACAAGGCTCAGTCCTGGGACCTCTCTTGTTCGGTATATATTTCTCCGAGGTACAGGCTAACATGGGTGGACTATGGCTGACCAAGTTCGCAGATGACTGCAAACTGGGTGCTATAATCGACTCTCTGACTGATACAAGCATCCTACAAAAGGGTCTCACAGAGACGGATAACTGGTGCCAGAGCCATGGCCTAAAGCTAAACGCCAAAAAGTGCATAGTCATCCCCTTTGTAAAAAACAAAGTGCCCACAAATTACCACATAGGTGGTAATCCATTAAGTACGGAAGAAGTAATTAGGGACTTGGGGACCCAAGTAGATAGCAATCTCTCCTTTGACAATCATGTTGCCAAAGTGGTTAGAAAGACCTTCTATATAGCCCACCTTATCATGAAAGGGTTCACATCTAGATCAAGAGAGGTCATTGTGCCCCTCTACTCATCACTTATCAGGCCCATAATTGAGTACAATGCCCCGTTTGGGATGTACCTTACCCGACACCTTCAGCAACTGGAAAGACCCCAAAAGTATTTCACCAAGCGGATCAAGGGGCTCAAACAGATGCCCTATGCAGTTCAGCTAAAGAAACTCCAGCTCTACTCAGTTGCATACCACCTACTCAGAGGTGATCTGTGCCTGATGTATAAAGCCATGTCCAACCCAGAATTAATGGACATGCTTCACCTCAGGAAATCTAAATCCCTTAGAGCTACACGCCCCAGGGACCTGAACCTCAGCACAGAAATAAATAGGACATGCTGGAGGGACAGATTCATATCCCAGAGGCTCTCCTCACTCTGGAACAAAATCCCAATCCATGTCAGGCAGAGCCCCTCACTGACCCTCTTCAAGAGAAATCTTGACGAATGGATGGGAGATCGTAAGTTTACCCCTGGGATCTCTTCTGTGTCGCTGCTTGACAGAGGTACAGTAAACAAACCTTAAAAGGGCTACCTTCTGTGACCTACTATACAGAGGCACAGTCAGCTAATCTAAAAGGGTGGCGTAAGCCAAACATACTCTGGCTAGGCTTATAAATGCCCTAGGGCAGATAGCCTAGTATCAACCTATGAACCTATGAATGTATAACCAAATGCAATAGGCTATTTTGAGGACAAAAAAGGTAAGTTGTCAAAGCTTAAAATGGCCTACAAGGGTAGCTAGCCTAGTACTTACCTGTGAACTCCTAAGAAAAATTATGGAATGGGAAATGGGATGTGTGAGTTTTGGGTTTATATTGATGTAACTGTTGGCAGAATGCACATTTGTCCTCTCTTATTTCATTAAATGGAAAGAAGTGGATGCAAAATATTTGGGAAAACTTAAAACATGTTTTTCTCTGTGCTGCTACTGATTATTTGATGCAGGTTTGCTCTAAATAAGGATACACACAGTGTGAACAAACATGACATTCCAATAAAAGAAAATTCCACCTTAAACTAAAAAATGTGCTTTTTCAATGTATATTTGTTTTCTGACGTAGTTTAATGCACCAAAAGCACTCCAAGTACTTCTTATAATCTTTTAATATATATTTTCCAAAAAAAGAACACCATTGATCTGGCATATTGCTGTGATCTTATTTTCCAGCTTTTCTTTCTCTTACCCAGAATCCATTTCAAATCCCATTTATACAAGTGATACAGACATATGAAAATGGTGTTGTTGTCTCATTTCAGTTGAAATACAATAACAGAATTAATGACCCCCAGCCATCTTCTTTTGTGTGACCCTCATTTATCTTTCTCTCAGAGTCCATTATATGCTATTCCCAAAAGTTATACAGCTCCAGCCAAAGAAAATAACTAAATTGCATGTTTTTGTTAGAGTAAAAACTTTTAGTTCTTTAGCTATTGACACTGTTCCTGAAGTAGCAAGACTACAATGCAGTAAACAAACTTTGCTGAATCATGTGGGATTGACAGGAGCTACTGGAAAGGATGAGGAGATCAATTCTGCTATTCCTCTATGGGTACAGGGAGTGATCTGTGTTGTAAAATTAAAAATGTTCTTTTTGGTTGCAAACATGTTTCAGTTTTATAATCGTTGTCATGTTCTTTTTACATTGCAACGCAGCACTGTTTTTTTCTGGTTTGGTTATTCTTCCTCAGGCAACAGTAATGCTTCCTGTACTGCCTAAGTAATAACATATTCCATCATTGTTCTGCCACTTTCTAATGCTACAGTCTTGGTAGTGGGACCAAAACAGCAGCAGACTGGAAGGAATATGGGCTTAATTCATCTCTTGCACCCTCTGGGTGGGACTGTGCAAATATGGCATGTCCCCCAGGATTTACTACTGAACTGGGTGTGATGTCATATGCAAATGAGACATGGCTGACATACATACAGATTTGCTGATGACCTGACACATACATTATAATGACTGACAAATAAACTGTAATGGTCTCTCTGAACATGTATGGAATCTGCAGTCTTCACCCTAAAAAAGACCCATTTACACCTAAAAAGATGACTTCAAGATTAAAATGAAAAGCTGTATACAATAATACAGATATATAGCATTTCTTATTGCTTTATTTTGTCAATAAGAAAGTACACTGAGTAGATTACTGGGACATACATATTATAGAAATAAGGACTCGGGACAAAGCCAAACATAATCAAGAATAAATGCTCCAAGGATTTCCAGGATGGCTGTACACTGATCAACAACTTATCTTCAGCTCTCCCTGTCTGAAAAAGAAAGTGAGAAATAAGGGTCAGTGAAATTGTCATCTTGGGTAAAATTTAGCTTCTCTCTAGCAAACACATGGCCTGTATGCTAACAAAGAAGATATTTGGAAAAATTGAAAGAAATTTTTTTATTTATTATCTATTTATTTATTTATTTACATTTGTTGACCGGGAGTGTCCGACTGGATGTAGGTTTCAGCAGAGGCCCAGGGAGAAAAGCTCCACAGTTAAAATACACAGACAGTAGTTACAATGGATTACATAGCGATTAAAAATTTACATAGCATTTACTTATAATATATTTACAGATGAAGAACACAGTACATCAGTAGACAACTAGAATCTTTATCTGCGAAGTACATAACAGACATTAACAAATGTTACAATAAGAAGTTCCTGCTTTATAATAAGTACTAGGCTTATGAGCATCTGAGCTTGCTATAATCAAGGTAGTTAGTGGGTTGAAATAAGTGGTTGGATGGGGTGGGTGATATTAGAGTGGGAGTTGCAAGGGCATAGCCAGCATGTTTTTAGGTGTGCTTTTAGTAAAGTTTTGAAGTGGATGCATGATGGTATGGAGGTAATTGTGGGTGGGAGGGAGTTCCATAATTTGGCTATGGCGCAAGAGAATAGTGCTTCACCAGCAGGGTTATTCACTTTAGTGATCTGCAAGTGATTTTTTTGCTGGATCTTAGTGGTCTGGTAGTGCGATAGGGTTGGAGTAGATTCTGGAGGGATGGGACATTTAGTGGATGGTTTACTAGTTTGTGGGCGAGTGAGAGTTGATACCATTGAAGGAGGTGAGGGAGTTCAAGCCAGCCTAGTTAAGCAAGTGAGAGACAGTGGTGACTATGGTAGGATGCCCCTGTGGCGAATTTGGCGATTTTGTTGTAGCAGGTCTCTAGCTTGTTTAGATCGCATTGCCTTAGGTTGGTATATATTGGAGAGGCATAAAGTAGGGTGGAGATAAGGTGGGAATTTGCTATTGAAATCTTTGCTGCTTTGGTGAGAAGTTGCTTATTTCTGTTTAAAGCTCCTAGTTTTGTGTGGACTTTTTTTATGGTCATGGATATGTGAATGTCAAATTTTAGTTTATTGTCTATTTCCACTCCTAGCAATTTGGTATGTTCAGTTGGGTATATAGTGGTGTTGTCTTTTGCTGTGATGTTAAAGTGAGAGTTGTTTTGAGTATGTTTGGTGGGTTGGAAGATGAGTAGTTTAGTTTTGTTTGGGTTGAGTATTAATTGGGCATCAGATAACCAAGTTTCAACAGAGGAAAAGGCTTCCTGTGTGAATTTTTGCAGTTTGGGTAGGGAAGGGGCTGAGCAGATGATGGTTGAGTCATCTGTGTATTGTATGAGTGTGCCATGTTTGGTGGCAGAGGCTAGATTATTGGTGAAAACAGAGAAGAGTAGGGGTCCAAGGATGGATCCTTGGGGAACCCCTATGGAGACAGGTAGTTGGAGAGATATGTCATTCTGCCATACAACAGATTGTTGCCGGTCAGACAGGTAACTCTGAAACCAGTTGGTGACTGATTGGGAAAAGGATAGGTTACTGAGGACAGAGATGAGTTGTTTGTGTGGGACCATGTCAAATGCTTTAGATAGGTCTAGGAAAGTAGCAGAGGAGAGATAGCCATTGTTTTTATGCTGAAGGATAGTGTTAGTAAAGGAGAGTAAGGCAGTGGTGGTGCTATGGTTTGGTCGGAAACCATGCTGAGTATTGGAAAGGAGGTTGTTAGTAAGGAGGTAGTCTGAGACCTGAGAGTGTATGCATCTCTCTAGTATTTTGGAGAGTGGAGAGAGAATAGCTATGGTGCGGTAATTGGTTAGTTCTGTGGAGGGGCCGCCTTTGTGGAAGGGAATTATATGTGATACTTTCCACAGTGTGGGAATGTAACTTTCTGACAGCGATCGGTTAATCAAGATGGATACTGGGTAGGCCAGAGCATCAGCTGCGATTTGTAGGTATTCACTTGGGAGGTTGTCTGCTGCTAATCTGGTGGGCTTAAGTTTAGTTAAGAGTTTTTTTATATTGGTGGTAGGTACAGGAGAAAAAGAGAAGGCAGTGGGGAGATTACTAGTTGAAGGTATGGGTTGGAGGGGAGGGGGGTTGTTTTTAGCTAGTGATAGTATGGTTTATGTGAAGTGTGTGTTGAATGAGGTAGCAATATTTTCGGAGGAGTGAGGGATGTTAGGAGGAGTGGTACTGACACTACCTGGATGGAGGATTTTCATCCAGAAAATGTAAAGAGAAGGCAAGGGTCTTGCTAGGCATACAGAGTATACTCAAATGAGTGCATTTTTTGTGAGCATCTCTTCTACACTTCGACTCTCAAAAAGCAAAGAATGTGTAGGACTGTGAAAACAAATATTTACAGTATAGAGGTATTACGAGAATGCTTATGTGAAAGAAATACACCTCTAAAAATAGCTGTGTATAGGTATAAATGGTAGCAATTGAAAATAACGTGTCTACCTCCTATATGTCTAGGGGCAGCATTTTGACAGTTTAGTACATTTTTAAAATGATAGGTGAGTGATGGTATGCAGCAACATTAAGTCTGAGTACAAAATGTAGATTTGTGAGTACACCCCTGCTCATGTAGCTCCATAGCAAAACTGTTTACAGTAGCTTTGCCTGACATATATATAAGTTAACAGTTTAATTTTAGGATGCACTTAGATATGTTTGCAGTATGCTTTGTGGTAAGATACCAGTGTATTTTTCCACAAGGACATAATACTATGAACATGTCTTTTCCTAAGGGCTAATGGATTAAAACTGTAAGTTTTCGTTTTTCTCCTGACTACTCTGTATTGCTGTCAAAGTTGTTTGTTTTCTGGCAGCACATTCTGTCAGGATCTGTAGATTTTATTTTTATCAGAGGAATGCATACATGACTAAAATAAGTAGATGTTATTTCACTTGTTTAAATTTCAGATGGGATCAGCAAACTTGTCATAAAGAAAACCTAAAAAGTACAGGTACAACTGAGAGGAGTGGGTCGGGTCTTTTGGGAAACAGTAGAAATAGTGAGTATAGCACACATTCTCTGAAAATGCATCTACCGGGTAAATAACATTTGCCAAACTGAAAAAAGATAAAAAAATACATAACTACATCAGTTGCATGGTTCAGGGGATAACATATTGCATAAATGGATTTTACTATAATATGTTCCAAGGCTTTGTGAATGAGGCTAGTAAGACTGATTGGCCTATAATTACTTGGGTCTGTAAGTAGGCCACCCTTTTATAGAGGAGTTACAGACATTATTATACAGTTAACTCCCTCTTATCTGGACTTTCATTAACCAGCCGCCTCTTTAACCAGACATCATATTTCGGCCATAGGTTTAGCAAATGCAGCAGAGAAGAAAATAATTTTGCCTGATGTGGGCTAAATAATGACAGACATTCGAGTTTTAGACTTTATATTCATTAGAAAAATGCATGTTAACATAAATCCTGTTATTCTAGCTGATTTAGGACCTATAAATGCTATTTTGTATACTTTTTCTGATAATGAGCCATTCATTTATCCAGTCTAATGTCCGGTCCCAGTGAGACTGGATAAGAGGGGTCTACTTTACAGACATCAAAAGCAAACCCTGTTAAGAAGCTGAGGCTGAACAGTTTAAGTAGTGACTTGGATAGTACATACTTGACACTGATGAGAATGCAGCCTGGTATGTTGTCTGATGTTATGGAAATATTATTTTTAGCCTTTGACAGCAACTTTATGACTTATTCAAAGGCGATTTCAGGGAAACTGGAGGCAAAAATGTGGGTAGGTGGGGTAAATTTAGCACTAAGTTTGTCTACTAATATATTGACTATACCTTTGAAACTGATATGTGTGACATCAATGCGAATTAACTCAGTGCATTGTTGAACATCATTCCTTCATTTCTGATATAATTGAAGAAAGAGTCGTAGTTTCCTTTCGTATCTGTAGGAACCTTAAGTTGGTACTCTGCTTTACATTTTGTAAGTGCTCTTAAGTTCTTTTCTGGTATATTTTCAGTGTGGTCTTGAGGTAGGGATATGGATATTTTTTACAACTGTCCATACTTTTCCTTCTTTTGTCATACAGTTTATTAGTTTGGGAGCTCCAACAAAGAGCTTTGTTTCTAAATTTACCATTATATTCAGGGTGGACAGGTACTGAGTTTTATATGCAGCTGCCTAGCTACTGGGAAAAGTTAGAGGTGAATGTATCAACCTTCTGAGGGATTGCTGGGAACTTTGGGCAGATATTCTACAAGCTGAATTAGGTTTGCCCATGAAAAGTCCTTAAGGATGATAGAACTCAAATGTGGGGGTACTGCCACTAAAACACACACACACACACACACACACACACACACACACACACACACACACACACACACACACACACACACTCACACACACACACACACACACACACACACACACACACGCTGCATACACACACACACACACACACACACACACACACACACACACACACACACACACACACACTCACACGCACACACACACACACACACACACACACACACACACACACACACACACACACACACACACGCACACACACACACACACACACACACACACACACACACACACACACACACACACACACACACACACACACACACATTTGGTATTGCCACTAGCCCTGATAGAGAAGATTGTTGTTTTATGATTTGCTTCTGTACATTAGTATTTAAAAATCTAGGAAACACTGAGCATATCCATTTTAGAGGTGTAAGTGTGTCAGTTATTTATTTTATTTGTATTTGTTAGATGAGGAGAGCCCTGATTTCCTCAGACCTTTTTCAAGTTCAGCTCAGGAGCATTGTCTGTTTAACTAACTTGCTCAGTCACACAATTAGGCAACAGAGACTGAGACTCAAACCCTAGACCAGTGGACCACAGGAACAACTCATTAACAGCACCTTAATCCTCTGTGCTAACTGCCAGATGCTTAATCCTCTACTCACTGCCCAATCTTTGATGTTTGTCCCAACTGCCAAGCAATTAATGCTTGAAGTACCATAGCAAAAAGGTATTTAATTTGGTATTAAACAAGTGAGCCAACAAATAGAAGGGGACTCTTGTTTCTCATTCCCCTGACAATAAAGCTCACAGAGAGACTTTGAACCAGAGTTTGGTGCTGGGAAATGGAGATGATCTGGAAAGAAGACAAGCAACACTGAAATTAGTGAATAAATGAGAAAATATAGAGCATCAATCACATTTGTAAAATAAAGATTTGCAAGAAAAGTGGCTGAGAAAGAATGGACTTTATTGACTTTGTTAAATTTGTGGGTGGATTATAAAGCATATATCACACTTTATGCCATTAATTTTTATAAGGACTCTAAAGGGGAAAGGCAGTACCTGTAAGTAGAACAATTTATGTTTTCATTAGTATTTGTATAAAACACTTTATGATTTAAACTGGAAAGCAGTTTTGTGTAATGTGAAGTCAGAGATATTTTAAATGGGGTGTCTTTTAATTAATGATATTAAAGTAAAGTAAATAACTACTTTTTAAGTTGCAAGAAATATAGGTTTTGCAGTATAACAGGAGAAGAAAAGCTGGTGAGAAGCAAGTTTAAGTTAATATGCTCTGATCTTGGACTGTCGGGTGGGTGTGGGGTATAAAAGTATACATTTTATATTACATGTGATATTAAGATAATAATTTCCCTTTTTTACATGGATAAATATCTATATTAATGTCCTTGGCTTAAGCTATAAACAAATGTTTTTGTAAGCAATGGGCTTGCAATTAAGGCAAAATGGTGAAAACTGTGCAAATACTAAGTTTCTTGCATCTACAAAGATATTTGCTTGACTTTTTCCATTAGCAAATTATCTCAATAGGAAGCAAGAAGTCTGAAGTTGAAGGTAGTTGACCAGGAGAATTTTGTACATTCTGTTCTGTGTGAGATTTACAATGATTCCTTCATGCATCTACAGAGTTCTTAGCTTTTTGTCTCTTTGTTGATGAATTTTACATAAAGATGAGCTGTCTTTGGATGTAAGCAATTCATTCTGTGGGCTCTGAACATTCTTTGCAGGGTAAATTCCAAAATCTAAATGTATAATAAAAATACGTGTGTGAATGAGAGGGAGGATAGAGGAATGGTGAGGATGCAGGGAGTAGAGGTGGCGAAGGTGGTTGAGCTTAAATACTTGGGATCAGCAATTCAGAGTAATGGTGAGTGTGAAAGAGAGGTGAAGAAGAGAGTACAGGTAGGATGGAATGGGTGGAGAAGAGTGTCAGGAGTGATTTGTGACAGAGTACCAGTAAGAGTGAAAGGGAAGGTCTACAAGAGGGTAGTCAGACCAGATATGTTATATGGGTTGGAGACAGTGGCACTGACAAAAAGGCAGGAGTCAGAGCTTGACGTGGCAGAGTTGAAGATGTTAAGATTTGCACTAGGTATGACGAGGATGGACAGGATTAGGGACAAGTATATTAGAGGGTCAGCCCAGGTTAAAAGGTTTGGAGACAAAGCCAGAGAGGCAAGATTACGTTGGCTTGGACATGTGCTGAGGAGGGATGCAGAGTATATTGGGAAAAAGATGCTAAGGATGAAGCTGCCGGGTAACAGGAAAAGAGGAAGGCCTAAGATAAGGTTTATGAATGTGGTGAGAGAGGACATGCAGGTGGTTGGTGTGACAGAGCAAGATGCAGAGGACAGGAAGAAATAGAAACAGTTGATCTGCTGTGGTAACCCCTAATGGGAGCAGCCGAAAGAAGAAGATAATAACAAGATGTTCAGTGAAAAATAAAGTTTGAAATCATGGGAAGTGAATAAAAGATAGTAGCCTCTCCAGCAGCCTTAATACTTTAATGCATTTAGTAGCACAGTGCAAAATTTAGATTTACTTAAAGGCAGCCACTCCATGTTTTCTTGGCGCTGAAAGTTAATGCTTTCTGAAGGCGTACAAACTTTTTTTTCACATATGGGAGGGGAACAGAGATAAGGAAAGAAAGATAAGGAAAAAACAGACAGTGTTCAGTGAAAGTGGGAACACAGGCTGTAGCATGTGCCTCAGCAAGAGGAATGTTAATTTTAGTTTAGGTGATGCCTGTGGGTTCAGCTGTCAGTTTGTGACATATAATTTTGTGTGTCAATTTTAAGTTAATAGGTGATGAGGTGTTTTGAAAATGTATTTAGCTTTTTGTTTGAGGGCTTTCATTAAAGCAAAAAGTCTTGGATTGTGACATATGTTCAAATAGAGGTAAGAAGGAAGAATTGTACAAAACAGCAGCCTGCCAAATGTTAGCCTGTCCATGTAAGACAAGAAGGAAATATGTAAGACAAGAAGGAAATATATATTCAAAAAACTGTTATTTATAATATGTGGGGGCAACAGCTTTTTATCATAATGGCTACTATATCCGTATTATCCGGGAATATAAATGGCCTTACAGGTATAAACAAAAAGGAACGAGTATTGAATTATATTAAGAAATTCAAAGTGCAAATGGTGATGCTGCAGAGACACATTTTGAAAGAAATGAGCATGTGGATTTGACAAAGAGAAGATTTCAGGATGGCTATTTAACAGAATATCAGGGACAAAGGAAAAGGAAACTAATAATACTGGATTGCTAGAGGGGGCTCTAATAGTGATAAAAGAGGGAAAAGACAATAATGGTTGTAAGGGTGGAGGGTTATGCTGGCATTTATTAACACTCCACAAAAACTGCTATTATAGAGCTTGAGCCTTTGGAAGAAAAATGAGGTAGAAATATCTGCCCTCTTTTATAGGACAATCCTATGTTGATGTCAATGATAGTATGCTTATGTGTGAACTTAAAAACAAGAAGAACTTTGAACTTGCCAAAAGTGTCTTCCGTTGTAGTAACTGTGCAATGGTGAAGACTCTTCTGATTACAATTTGTGCTAGATCTTTTATTTCCCTCTCATTACACTGGCTAGAAACATGTTCCTTTTTCAGTAAAGAAAATTAAAGCCCAGTACAAGGATTTTGCTTTGCTTTTTTCCCATCCAAGAGTCCCACTTCTGACACCACTGGCACCATGATCATGATACTCCATCTTTGCTGTATATGGTGGTCTGTATGAAACCACTACCAACTGGTAACCCACTAGTTCTCCTCCAGTTGAAGACCAGCGCCAGTCTTTCTCACAGTGTCATTTTCTCTAATTCTACATATACATTAATACGCACTACTGCCATTGCCCTCCTTTTCCTCCTATATATCTTGGATCCAAGTATAACCATATCTCAGACCAACTCCATAGCTGCTTACATTTCTATTGTAATAGTAATATCTATGCCTTCTTGCAAGTAGCAATTTTTCATGTAGGTTTTTGTAAAGGATCATCACGCATTTACCATTTCCTCCTTTCTTAGTTTGATTGTCTCTTGCAAGTTTCCTTTTCACCTGTGTGTTCACTAAGTACTACCTATTCATCTAAGTAATCATCAGTATGATAATCTTCTCAGCACTCAATTTCAGTTTAAATTTTAGTTGGAACAAGAGTTTAGACTCTCATTTTAATGCATTAAATACTACCCAGTCTAACAACAATACATGCACAGCAAGCTCTCAGATTTGCAGCTACTTACTCTGTAAATCTACAAATCATATAGCTTGATTAGCCTGTATTTCTGTGATTTTCTAAGAAATAAGCTTCACCATATTGCAAGTGCTCCAACCAAATAAGATAAAAAAGTAAACACAGGATATAAAGCCGAGAGAATAAAGAGAGAAAACAGTAGTTCCCTTTGTCAAATCAGCAGATATTTTTCCCTGAAGTGTGCTGTTATTGCCCTCTATATCTCGCATGCACGCGTGTGTGTGTGTGTGTGTGTGTGTGTGTGTGTGTGTGTGTGTGTGTGTGTGTGTGTGTGTGCATTTTTATACATCTATCTATATAGATAGATAGATAGATAGACAGATAGGGATAACTTATTGTTTCTTCTGCATGTTCTTTAGTCATCAACCTTTCTGTAATTATCTGGCCCACCCGCTCCCCTATGGGGTAGATAAGAACTAGCTGAAGGAAGCCATTGTCCAGACTGCCATTATTTTTTGTTGCTTTTGTTATTTTGGCTCTTATCCCTACCATGGTGGCTGACGTATGCACTTGCAGGTGCAAGGACTTGAAATACCTCCCCCTGTGGGCATGCATGTTCCTGTACACAGTCATTAAGGTTATCACAAGTGCATCATTTGCATCACCATGTGGACATCCCTGACCCATTTGCTGCATACTTTGCATCTTTCTCATTAGTAGGTTGAAGTACCTCCATCCCCTAATACAGACATATCACTGTTAGACATCCACCTAGCACTTGGGCATCTGCTAACTGTTCTTGGGTCATTGGGGACATACTCATGCAGACATCCCTGTATACCACAAAGCCAGGCCCATATTTATTGCTGTACTTCCAGTGCAATTCCTCAGAATACATTTATTCTAGCTGTTCCTCAAAATATATAAAAATAAGCTGTAAGTAAAAATATAAATGAAAACTAAGTAATCCACCTCTATGTATGTGTGTCAGAAGAGAAAAATCAGATTTGGTCTATACTGCCAAACTTCATTTGAGCTGGAAGAACCCCAAGAATATGCTAAAGCATTTACTTCTAATTCAGTGATAAGTACCATGTGCTCTGTTGAATTTGTTTTATGATATTACAATGAAAATCACAGTCAAAATACTCGTCAAGGCTCCAGCAAAGGGAAGATTGCCTCTGTATTAAGGCATGTGATTCTTATTCGGTAAAATGACAGCAGTATCAGTTTCTTTCATATGGTTAAAGCAGTACAGCAGTTGAAACTGGCTTCAAAACAGACAATTATGAATATTTAGAAAAAACTTTGCGATTGTAATAACAGATTGAAGAAGTAAGTTCAGCTGCAGTTCAAATGTAATCACAGTAAAAGAATTATGATGTTAAAACTTCATATTTCTAGATATATGTTACACAGTAATAAATATGAACATCAAATTATTGGGCAAGGCACTCCTGCTCATAAGAAAGTTACATTTCAGTTTGTAGGTGCTAAATGGTAATAAACCAGATGTTTTTATATATAAAAGTGACAAAGCAAGGATTTTGTCATCAGATGAGATCTTACTGGTCAGCATAGTTTATCATGTCTCTAGGTACAGGATAAGCTGCATATCTTACTTGACTAAGCGTTTATCAGTCTGTCACATGAACTGCCTTGTGTGCGTCCCATGTCACTGTCTCTATTGTCTCTTTAGCACACCATTCAAATCATCCACAACTTTGGGTGTGAAAACCTTTTATCTCCACTGAACCATTAGCCTTACATTTTCTTGTTACATCTTCTTATTCTCATACATCTTTTTTGAAAGCTTGTACGCCTTTCATAGAGTCCTGTAGGATCCTTAAAGGACAACCATAGCCTGTAAACTGAAAAACGAAGGCCTTGATCATGTTTTATTTTTTTCTATGCAGTACTAATGAAGGTATCACTCTAAAGTGATTAGTGTTACATTCTAAGTTATTTTACCACAAAACAGAAATGGCACGGTTGTAATTACATGCTTTTGTTTTTTTCAGTCATGGAGTCATATTCCTGGAGTTTATCCCACAGGCTCATTGATATGATATCATACTGACTTTCTACTTTTGTCTCCGGCCTCTTTATCTATTGACTCAGAATAGCAGCACCCCAAATTAATGCATTTTTGGAGACAGTGTTAAGTATATTTGTTTTTGATTACGCCTTTTGATCTTTGCTAGTTGAAAACAAAAAAACTCTAAATATCCGAGATGCAGGCAACCCCCCCCCCCAGCTCATTGTTCTCAGCTATAGGTTCAAGTTTCTCATTATTCATGCATGTGGTGTCCACTAGTTTATGAATAACAACTCATAATGACAACATTTGTTATCAAGAGCCATATGCTACATTAGCTACTGTGACAAATTCCAAAGTAACATCAGACTTCAAGGAAAATAAAAAAATGCATGCAGGCTAGAAATCAAATATAGAAAGATGACAACATTTAACTGTGTAATAATCCTCCATAACAGTAGCTGTATAAATACTAGAATCATTAATGCATTCCTCATACTTATGTAGAGGAACATCTGCCAGAAGTGGGCATCAGTCTTCAGCCTGATCTTTTCAGCAGCTGGACATACCCTAACATATTAGAGGGTAGCCTGACTATAACACAGAGGAACGTGTGCACCTTCTTCATTCTCCTTTTGATACCACAGAGGAAAAAACAGATAGAAACACTGTATCTGTAAATGCTCCAACATGTTAATGCAGCCTTAGGAACAAAAAGATTATCGCTGACCAAGGGTTTGACTTAGTCACCAGTAAAATACTATCTCAACTTAAACTCTGTTGCACGATATCCCACTTCCTTACCCCCACAACTAGTACAGGAGTTGCTAAAAATATCCCTAATCCCAAGCTAGAATACAGCCTACCAATTACATGTCTCCTTTCCTCTTATAACATCGTAAGACATCAGGTTTGCACTCCTAGCAGACCAATGCATGCATCACTTCCACATTATATAGACAATCAAACGGTTACCTTTTCCTGCTTATGCCACTCTCCATCTTGGTCCTCTACTTTTCAAAATCTAAAATCAGGTTAATGTCCACATCTTCTTCTTCTTCTTCTTTTGACTCTTCCCGGTTAGGGGTCACCACAGCGGATCATCTGTCCGCTCATGATTGGCGGTGAAGTTTTTTACGGTGTCGAGTTGCCAGCCCGGTGCCCAACCTTCCACGGAAGGCACACACATGCACACACTCACACATGTCCACATGCAAGGTGAAAATTATCCCATCGAGAACCAAATTACTCTCTCAGACATACCAAAAAGAACACTATCACATTAATGAGACCTCCTTTTAAGACAGTAATTGGTGAAAAATCCTTGCCAAAATGAGAAGCAGTCATCTGGAACCACCTTCTCATTGATCTAAAAAACATTCAGGCATTCTTAGAATTCAAAAGAGCTTGAAGTGCACACCTGTGACTGGCTAGCCCCTACTGTTGTTTGAGCTGGCAAAAGGGAAACATGCAATACTCCAGGCAACCTGAATTCTCATCCTGTGTATACCTGTTTTAATTCATTCTCTCCATGTGGAAAGTACTTTGTACTCTTAGATTTAATTTCTATCAAGTAAACATACAAATATTATTTTATGCAATTATATACTTGCTCTGTATATTTTATTAAGCGTCTTTTTATTTGTAATTTGTTCCCTGATTATTACTTATGTGAAGGCTGGCAGCCTAGCCAGAGAGAATTTTATAGATAATTATATCATTTATAAACATCAATATAAGACACAGGCTTGTTGTCTTAAATGGAAAAAACTGCTGTTAGATGTGGAACTGAAAAAAATGAAACAAAAGTGCTCTCTACTGACCAAAGTAAAGCATGTTGTGACCCTTTGATGTAGACAGTGATGCCAGAGTCTAGATGAAAAAAATTATTTCTATTGTTTTAACCAAGAGTTAAATTGCTAGATTGAAACATGCACGTAATCTCAAAAACACACAAACCTTTAAATCACCACCAGAAGGAATAAACCAGAATCCACAAAGTATGCTTTAGCGCTTTCGTTTTTTAATAAAAACTTCTTCAGAATGACATACATGATAACTAACCCTCCTTTTATACACTCCCACAAACCTTTTGCTCCAATAACTTACAATTGATTAATTAATCAATTAATGACATCATAGTAATTAAATTTAAAAATAAAATTACATGAATACAAAAACAAGACAACATCCATAAAAATGTTGACCATGTAAATACAACTCTAAGAATGGCCACCAATTACATCATATGTTTGTAAAATTTATGTATATGTTCGTATTTATAAATAGCCTTCTGCTTTTAATCTTAGTATGGAGCTGATAGAAATATTACTGTTTAAACCTGGTTCTTGTGTTGCATTGGTCCTCAACTGCCACCTAAGTTCCTTAGCCTCTAGGTAGTCATTAAGGGGTCCACCTCTTTCACCTAGTGAAACTTGCTCTATAATGCAAAACTTGAAATAGTGTCCTTCATTGTTTTTAATATGCAAAGCCAGGACATTTTTGATGTCTTGTTTTTTGATGTCATAATAATGTTGGTATATTCTACTTCTAAATGCATTAATCGTCTTTCCTATATAAAAACTGGGGCATTGAGAACACTTTGCCAAATAAACAACTACCTTACTGTTACAGGAATATTTTTTCTTATATACAAATTTCCCATAATTTGGAATATCAATCTCAGTTCCCTCTATAATATGTTGACATTGCATACAAAACACACATTTAAACATGCCTTTCTTTCCATAATATCCGTCATGTGACCTCTCTATCATATTTTTCAAGGTTATGTCTTTTTTATATACAATATTAGGCACCTTTCCCACTATATCTGTATATTCCTTATTCATATTAAATACATTCCAATTGTGTTGTATAATTTGTCTGATGTCTATAAACTGCTTGTTGTATTTAAAAATTGCAGCTTTATTAAAACTTTTGGATTCTGTACCCCCCCCCACTTGGATAAACAGTTTCGGTACCCTTACCTAATAATGAAAAAAAGTGCCCATTATTCCTCTTAATAACTACTTCTTGTAATGTTTTTTCTACAAAATCTAGGGGATAGCCTCTCTTTGCTAACATATCAGTAAGAATGTTGATTTGGTCAAGAAATTCCCAATGATTTGATATCATCCTAGCTAGTCTTACCCCTTGTCCTTTTACTAAGGCCTTCTTTTGATGTATAGGGTGAAAACTTTCAAAATGCAGCAGTGTATTCGAGTATGTGGGTTTTCTAAATATGGTCATCTCAAAACATTTACCCAAGTTATTTTTACTAATAGTAATATCTAAATAGTCTATTTTATCGAATGAAATAACATGTGAAAATTCTAAGAAGTCTGTACTTTCATCAATAAATGCCAAAAATTGTTTAAGTGTATCTTCACTGTTGTTCCATAAAATAATTATGTCATCTAAATAACGGCCATAATAGGTCCAATATTTTGCAAAGGGACTATTGAATATATGTTCCACTTCCCAAAATGCCAAAACAATATTGGCAAAAATAGGGGCACATATAGCCCCCATAGCTACTCCCTTGCACTGTTTAAAAACCTGCTCTTCAAAAACTATAACATTAGTTTCCAAAATTAATTCCATCAAACTTCTGATTGTTAGAATACGATCGTGTGTAAGTCTAGTGTGTTGGCACAAAAATGAGTAAAACCATTCAATGCCAATATTATGTGGAATTACTGAGAACAGATCTTTTACGTCTATTGTTACAAAAATCAATGCTTCATTATACATTTTTCTATTTATTTTCCTTAATAAATCCCAAGAATCTTTCACAATCCAATTGCAATCAGAAAGAGTATTTTTGAGTTGTGTGTCTATAAATTTAGCGACAAAGTATGTTTTCGATGCTTTAGCATCAACAATGGGTCAAATGTATTTTTATTGCTCTGTTTCCTGACCAGCTGCAAGATAACAAAAGAAGATGTTAAGAATGTAAATGCAGTTTCTGTAGCCTGGGAACTCATGGAAGTGTGAAGAATGAAGCAATGTGTAGCCTGGGAACCCCAGGAAAGTGTGAAGAATGATGTAATGTGAATCAGAACTGCAATTTCAATTTAAACAGAGAGAACCAGAGATTATTAAGCATTTTTGTCTTGACCATCCAACTCATCAGCACTCTGCCTGTTTTCTTTTGTAAGTTTATCTTAGACTTGTGTTTTCTTTTAGAAATAGCTAGGAACTAGAAAGATTAGACTAAGTGTTTTTCTGTGATGTCAGAACTGTACTACTGAATTATTTTAAGCATTTCGCTGTGATCTCTGTCTTGACTAGCACTGTGTAGTAAGTAGTATTGGCTTGTGTTTTTATTATTTACTATTAAATATTTTAAAACCTTTCAACTGTGGCTGTTTTGTGTAGAGATAAGTTAAGCTGTAGAGTACATTCCATATTTATAGTGATTACTGTACAAGTCACTCCAATAAGCCTTGACTTTTAGTTATAAGACCAATTGGATAATAATATTGCACAGTAATAATTGGATACCCTTTTTAGGGCCTTTGAGTAGCTGATAAATATTAGCTGGGTGGTGGCAGGCAGTACTACTATATAGTCTGGGTAATAGGGGCACAGCTGGAGAACCTGTGCCAGCCTTTCCCAGGAGTGTCTGTGTGGTTGTATAAACTCTTATCTCAAAGTGTGTGTATCAGCTACTTGGGCAGGGACACAAAGCACTGGTTGGACAGAGAGAGTGCTGGAGATTTTAGCTTGCCCAGCTGACTGAGATCTGGACCCTATAGCTGTGCCAGTGGTGAGTCTTATTGGGGACCTGGAGAGCAAGGGAGTGACCAGCCCCAGATTGACTGCAATCTTTGTGTGCTCTTAAGAGAAATTTCACTACTGTTTATATTTGTTATCCTTTCCTCCTATATGAGACACCCCTCAATGGTGTTAGTGGTGAGGATTGAGGCTTCTTGATTGCTGGGTCAGGGCACGGGTATCACAACTTATATTGCACCTGGGTCAGTAAATGTACTAATTTATAAACACATATACTACCCAGCAAAAAGGCCAATACTTCAACCACTAACATCTATATACTATACTGACATCTAAAGAATGAAGCTGTTGTTCTGAATATTGCATTTCAAACTTCAGAAGTTGTGTACTATTATTCAGCTCTATGTGGCATAACCTTAGTTGTTCATGGCCCCCCCTCCACAAAAGGAAGAGGTCATCATAATTGCCTATATTTAATTGACTATTTGAAGTTAATTGTTAAGCATATTTATTGAATACCACAGCTATACATTTTTATGATCTGATGAAGTGGTGTGATACAACCATGAAAGCGCTAACCCTGTTTTATCTGAGTTTTATGGAAGAGTAAAGCTGGTTTTACTTCACTTGGATGGACTGAGATTTCTTTGCCTATGGTTGAAATATTGGTCTTTTTGCTGTGTAGTATTTGCTTGTGTTTTTGGCCAAATGCTTCCTTTATACACCTAGCAGTATTTGTGTGTTTAGAATACTTTTATAAACACATATATTAACTGGATAAACTTTACTACAGGCATCAGAGCTGGATCATACTCAAATAGGGCCCTAGGCAGGGTAATTGAGCAGTACACCCCCCTCCCCCCACACACACACACAGCCATTCTTGTCCCCTTCCCATTACCATAAACACAGTTCAAAACTGTGAATATGAATACTATTTTCTTCTTAACTTATGGAATGATTGGAGTTATGTGGATTTAATTTAAAGCTTTTAATTTAGCCTTTATTGTTCAGGCTAGTCCCACTTGGCTAGTAGGCTTTTTTCTGGGTAGACCTGAGGTGGTATTTATATTACTAGGGGAAATTTGGCTAGGGCATTGCTGAACTTCCCCTACTCTTGGTAGTCAGGGGAAGGCTTCATGTGCTACACAGCCTGACTTCCTGTTTCCTGTCCAGCCACAGAGGCAGCCAGGAGGAACAGGGAGAAAACATTTTCAGCTTTTGCTGAAAATGAAGTGACAGTTGCTGAAAATGTAGTTGAAATGGTAGAATCACTACCAGAAGTTTTTTTCTGATGCTGTGGATGCCAAAAAAGAGTGACATTGGAGGAAAAGGAGATTGTAGCTATAACAGAGATGGATTCAGAGGAAAACCTTTAGAAGAGATTGTTTGAAGGAGAGCCAGTTACCTCTGAAAAATGCACAATTACAACCCTCCAATTGGAGTGAGGGGGAGTCCAGGATGATTATTTGGAAGAAATGGTAAACCAAAGTGAGCCAAAAAGTGGAGTAGCAATTTCATGGAGTGACATCATGGAGAGACAAGTAGAAGAAAAAGAAGAAGAAGAAGAGACTGTGCCAGATAAAGTTCAAGAGGCAAAAATGTATGCACAAACTGTGGAAGAAGGAGCAAAGAAGAAAGATGAAATACAAGAAAAAAAAAGAAATATACAGTATGTGTGAGCAGTAAAAAAGAAGAAAGTTTGGACAGGTATGAGGTTTGAGCCCCTGTCATAACACCTCTGTGTGTCAAAGTAAAAGAGGTAAAGATAATTCATTTTAATTAATAAAGAGATGTTTTGTGACTTGATATTTAAGACTGGGCAGACCATGGAAAATTTTTCAGGTGCATATGAACAAAAGAAAATTATTTATCCATGGTCAAAATATGTGGTGCAAACTTTTTACAAACAAAAAAATAATAATGATCCAGTTTAGAACTGAAGTTCAAGCAAAAGAACTGAAAGAACATTTGTTAACTATGGGCAGGATTCACGATGGCTTGCACAGAGTCTAAGAGTCGTGTAAGACTCCATGCAGCCATTGCGATCCAGTAACAGCCCGAAATCCCATGTAAGAGACCAGCTAAAATGTCTCTTACACGGGCAGGGAGTGGATATGCTAATTACATCACTTGCAGCCGAAAGGCATGCAAATGAGGTAGATTAGCGATCCACGAAGCTGAAACCAGCCCGTGTAAGAGTCATGTTAGGTGCAGAAATGTACTCAGTTGACAACTGAGTACGTTACTGCAAATAACACAATGGAGTCATGACAGCTCCAAATAAAGTGTGCATATGTAGCAGGCAGCATGCCAATGGCCAAATATGTGGCCATTGGCATGGTAACCTGATGCAAACATGAAATAAAATAATTTTTTTTTTCGGCAATCGGTGATGTTTAAACGCAGCGCAGCCCCGCGCAAACGGGCTGTGCTAAATAAGACATAAAAATAAAGGTTTGAAACCCACAAATGTGGGTTTTATGTAATGCATGGATTTGCAATGCAGGGACTAGCAGACTGAAAACAACATGGCCACCGTCTAGTGGTTGCTAAGGGGGGAGGCTGAGTGTAAGACATGTAACTAATCATTAGTAGGCAATCCTATGTAAATGAGTGGTAGGATAGTGAATCACACTGTCACATAGCAAATGAGCACATTCTGTGTAGTGTAAGAGTTAGATAAGGGGGAGTAACAGAGTAGGAGATAGGTGACATCACAGGGGGGAATGTCAGGAAGAAATCAAGCTCATTGGAGCAAAGTGGTATGTGAAAGATGTCAATCACACAGCATAAAAAGAGGAGTGTCAACAGATAAGCATGGGAAAGTCAAGAAATGGAAGGTGTACACTGTGGCCAACACCAAAGTTTCTTGATGTGCATGCATGCGCGCATGTGTGTGCTGGGAGGCACGAGTAAGACAGAGTGCGCACGTGTAAGGCAGAGTAAGCAAGTAGGAGCCTGTGTAAAGATCTGTAAACCTGTTTGCGCTGGTGTGCGTGCGTTTTAACCCGAATAAGCAGATTCTAGTCCGTGTAAGCATGTGTGCATGCGTGGGAACCACTGTGAGCGTGTTCTCTCTGGTATGCGCGCTGCTCCCCCCTGAGGAAACAGAGAGGAAAAAGGAAGCAGAAGAAATAGTAGGAAGCTAGCAGGGAATACTGGTAGAGCTAGCAGGTGAAAACAATTAGAAGCAGGCAATTACACAGGCAGAATACTAGCCCAGCCCAGCACTTAAAACACTGCAAACAGCATTGCAGTATGTTTCTCTCAAGAGACACTGCAAGACAGGTGTAAGCTAGTAGAAGTGAAAACTGAAAAAGCTGCACTCAGACCAAACATGCTAGGGGCTGCCATAACTGTTATAAGGAGACATAGAAGACTTGCTGAGGGTGGTGACAATGGAAATGCTGCCAGACAACTCACAGTGAGGAGACAGAGACAAGTGTACAGGCCCAGGGTCACCTACCAGGGGTTACATGAGCTGGAGATAGTGGAGCGCTATAGAGTGGACAGAGACCTCCTGCAGCAAATTATTGAGCTGTGCAGGCCACGCCGCACACACAGAACCAACAGAGGGGAACCCATCCCAGTGGAAACCAAGGTATGTGTTGGCCTAAGAATACTAGCAACAGGTACCTTCCAGAGACCAACTGGTGATATGATGGGGATATCACAGGCATCAGCCCCCAGGGTACTGCACCAATTCCTGGATGCCATGTCAGCACATGTCGGTGAGCATGTATATTTCCCCAATTCCCATGAGCTATTGGCCAGCAATATGCGTCTCTTCCATCAAATAGCGGAATACCCTGAGGTAGTGGGTGCAATAGACTGCACGCAAATACGCATCAAAGCACCAGCCGGTGAGCGGGGTAGGGCCTACATTAACCGCAAGGGCTTCCCCTCCATCAACTGCCAGGTCGTGTGTGATGCCCAGGGCATAATAATGAATGTGTCTGCTGGCTGCCCTGGGAGCTACCATGATTCCCATATCTGGCATTTGACGCAGCTGTACCAGACATTTGCCAATGGGGATATCCCACATGGTCACCTAGTGGGGGATGCTGGATATGCACTGGAGCCGTGGCTGATGACACCCATCAGAAACGTACACACACCTGAAAAAGAACGCCATAATGAGGCACACGCACAAACACGTAATATAATAGAGCATGTGTTTGGGCTGCTCAAGTCACGGTTCCTGTGCCTGGACACATCTGGTGGAGCCTTGCAGTACTCACCAACTACATGTACCCAAATTGTCATGGTATGTGCTATGCTACATAATATGATTCTGCGAAAACAGCTGCAGCAGGACCAGCATAGGGCCAGGACAAACAGCCCCCCACCATTGCCAAGCCAATCACAGGCAGAGCGTGACTCAGAGGAGGAACAACCTGAGCCTGCCCCACTAGGCAGAAGGAGGCATGCCCAGTATGCCCTGGCCTTGGCAAAGAGGCAACGCATAGCACATACACTGGCTCAGTAGGAACCCTGGGAATGATACCCCTCTCTGACTCACTCATATAGTAACAGGGACGCCTAACATGACACAACCTGCTCTCAAACATGTACAGGGAGTGTAGTATGTGCATCCGACAGAGGCAGCCCTGCAGCACCACCAGAGGCATGATTGCCATGTGTTAAGCAATGTAACACCATCTAGTATATGCAAACATGAAGACCCTGCCTAACATCTCACCCTCACCAAGCATGATGCCACACTATGAAGACAAGAATATCAAGTACAATAATTGGCTGAAGTCTTGCTGTTAGCAAGGGGGAACAAATGGCTGACAGCCTGGGATGACATGCTGAGCAAGCCATGATGCCCCACCTGCTACGGATGGCACGCACCCAGCACACCTGGCTGTGTGGATACTGGCAAAGGCTGTTGTCACCCCCACTGTGCCTTGAATAGGTAAGGCTGGAAACACAAACCCACCACCATAGGTAGCACAAGGGATAACAACCTGGATGTAATGCTACCCAATGCCAGAAGTCTAACCTGCAAGGTGCATGCAGACCAAATCCACCACAGCATGGAGAATGGTAATATCTGTTCTGTAACAGAAACCTGGGTCAAGGCCCAGATGAGCACCCTAATACTACCAGGTTATGCCTCATACCATGCTCTACAGCTCCAAAACATGGGACACACTACAATAGGAGTGTGGCTATCAGTAATTGTCAAGGATAACCACACCCCCAGGTTGGTACCACAGCAAGAAGCAGCATGGACTATCCATGGGCAAGTAACAGTGGCTCAAACTGCATCCCTGTTTGCAGCCTAAAACAGACCACACTCACAAACACAGGAACCCCAGCCAGCCTTCCTGAAGACACTGCAGAGTATGAATGTCTCAACAAATACCAAATAAGGCACACACAAAGTATGACATAGGTGGCAATCCATTATGTATGGAAGAAGTAATCAGGGACCTAGGGACACAAGTGGACGGTAACCCGTCATGTGACACTCACATTGCCAAGGTGGCCAGGAAGACCTGCTATATTGCCCACCTTAATATGAAAGGATGCACATGTAGATCAAGAGAGGTCACTGTGCCCCCATACTCTTCCCTTATCAGGCCCATACGTGACAACAATGCCCCAGTTCGGATGTACCTTACCTTACACTTGCAGCAGTGAGAAAGACCCCAAATGTACCTCACCAACAGGATAAAGGGTCCAAACATTTGACATCTGCAGCCTGGCTGAAGAAACCACAGCCCAATTCACAAGCATACTGCCCAGTCAGAGGTGATGTATGCCTGATGTACAAGGCCATGTCCAATCCAGAATGAATGGACATGCTCCACTGCAGAAACACCAAATCCAGCAGAGACACCACAGTGAAATATCTGAGCCTCCACACATAGATAAATAGGATGTGCTGGAGGGGCAGATCCATAACCCAGAGGCTCCTTACACTCTGGAACAGAATCCCAGTCCATGATAGGCTGAGCTCCACACTCATACTCAACAAGAGAAATCTGGTGAAGTGCATGGGAGATAGTAGATGTACACTGGGGGCCATCCCTGTGTCACATCTGGTAAAGTAAACCCTACATGGGCATAATATGCACATTGCAAGGGGTGTTGAAACTCACACACAGTCTGTCCATGCTCAAACAAGGCCAGGGTAGATAGCCTAGTATGAACCTATGAACCTATGACGATACAAATTGTGTAGGACACAAAGGATTATAACACAGCTGTCCTACCTGGTGGTAGGAACCATGGTGATACTCCACAGATATGCTCTGCAGTACTCTAATATCACAAACAATACACCAAACCCACACACATTGCCAACATCCTACCTAACAGATTCTTTGCAACCTCCCCACCAGCACCTAACTGCCAAATATCTATCCCAGCAGAGTGCTAGCCCCCTGACATTGCAGATGCTGAGGTAACAGCCAGCATCTACAAAGCACACACATTTTTCCCGTTTTTAAAAAACCCTCCAGGGGCGGGCCATTGCGATCCAGTAACAGCCGAAATCCCATGTAAGAGACCAGCTAAAATGTCTCTTACACGGGCAAGTGGATATGCTAATTACATCACTTGCAGCGAAGGCATGCAAATGAGGTAGATTAGCGATCCATGAAATTGAAACCAGCCCGTGTAAGAGTCGTGTTCGGTGCAGAAATGTACTCAGTTGACAACTGAGTACGTTACTGCAAATAGCACAATGGAGTCATGACAGCTCCAAATAAAGTGTGCATATGTAGCAGGGAGCATGCCAATGGCCAAATATGTGGCCATTGGCATGGTAACCCAATGCAAACATGAAATAAAGTAATTTTTTTTTTCGGCAATCGGTGATGTTTAAGCAGCGCGGCCCAGCATAATGGGCTGTGCTAAATAAGACATAAATATAAAGGTTTGAAACCCTTATGTAATGCATGGATTTTCAATGCAGGGACTAGCAGACTGAAAACAACATGGCCACCGTCTACTGGTTGCTAAGGGGGGAAGCTGAGTGTAAGACATGTAACTAATCATTAGTAGGCAATCCTATGTAAATGAGTGGTAGGATAGTGAATCACACTGTCACATAGCAAATGAGCACATTCTGTGTAGTGTAAGAGTTAGATAAGGGGGAGTAACAGAGTAGGAGATAGGTGACATCACAGGGGGGGAATGTCAGGAAGAAATCAAGCTCATTGGAGCAAAGTGGTATGTGAAAGATGTCAATCACACAGCATAAAAAGAGGAGTGTCAACAGATAAGCATGGGAAAGTCAAAGAAATGGAAGGTGTACACTGTGGCCAACACCAAAGTTTCTTGATGTGCATGCATCTTGGCGCATATGTGTGCTGGGAGCCACGAGTAAGACAGAGTGCGCGCGTGTAAGGCAGAATAAGCATGTAGGAGCCTGTGTAAAGATCTGTAAACCTGTTTGTGCTGGTGTGCGCGTTTTAACCGAATAAGCAGATTCTAGTCGTGTAAGCATGTGTCTTGGCGTGGTAACCACTGTGGCGTGTTCTCACTGGTATCGCTGCTCCCCTGAGGAAACAGAGAGGAAAAGGAAGCAGAAGAAATAGTAGGAAGCTAGCAGGGAATACTGGTAGAGCTAGCAGGTGAAAACAATTAGAAGCAGGCAATTACACAGGCAGAATACTAGCCCAGCCCAGCACTTAAAACACTGCAAACAGCATTGCAGTATGTTTCTCTCAAGAGACACTGCAAGACAGGTGTAAGCTAGTAGAAGTGAAAACTGAAAAAGCTGCACTCAGACCAAACATGCTAGGGGCTGCCATAACTGTTATAAGGAGACATAGGAGACTTGCTGAGGGTGGTAACAATGCAAATGCTGCCAGACAACTCACAGTGAGGAGACGGAGACAAGTGTACAGGCCCAGGGTCACCTACCAGGGGTTACATGAGCTGGAGATAGTGGAGCACAATAGAGTGGACAGAGACCTCCTGCAGCAAATTGTTGAGCTGTGCAGGCCACGCCCACACAGAACCAACAGAGGAACCCATCCCAGTGGAAACCAAGGTATGTGTTGGCCTAAGAATACTAGCAACAGGTACCTTCCAGAGACCAACTGGTGATATGATGGGGATATCACAGGCATCAGCCCCAGGGTACTGCACCAATTCCTGGATGCCATGTCAGCACATGTCGGTGAGCATGTATATTTCCCCAATTCCCATGAGCTATTGGCCAGCAATATCGTCTCTTCCATCAAATAGCGGAATACCCTGAGGTAGTGGGTGCAATAGACTGCACATATCGCATCAAAGCACCAGCCGGTGGCGGGTAGGGCCTACATTAACGCAAGGGCTTCCCCTCCATCAACTGCCAGGTCGTGTGTGATGCCCAGGGCATAATAATGAATGTGTCTGCTGGCTGCCCTGGGAGCTACCATGATTCCCATATCTGGCATTTGGCGCAGCTGTACCAGACATTTGCCAATGGGGATATCCCACATGGTCACCTAGTGGGGATGCTGGATATGCACTGGAGCCGTGGCTGATGACACCCATCAGAAAGCACACACACCTGAAAAAGAACACCATAATGAGGCACACGCACAAACACGTAATATAATAGAGCATGTGTTTGGGCTGCTCAAGACACGGTTCCTGTGCCTGGACACATCTGGTGGAGCCTTGCAGTACTCACCAACTACATGTACCCAAATTGTCATGGTATGTGCTATGCTACATAATATGATTCTCGAAAACAGCTGCAGCAGGACCAGCATAGGGCCAGGACAAACAGCCCCCACCATTGCCAAGCCAATCACAGGCAGGCGTGACTCAGAGGAGGAACAACCTGAGCCTGCCCACTAGGCAGAAGGAGGCATGCCCAGTATGCCCTGGCCTTGGCAAAGAGGCAACGCATAGCACATACACTGGCTCAGTAGGAACCCTGGGAATGATACCCCTCTCTGACTCACTCATATAGTAACAGGGACGCCTAACATGACACAACCTGCTCTCAAACATGTACAGGGAGTGTAGTATGTGCATCCGACAGAGGCAGCCCTGCAGCACCACCAGAGGCATGATTGCCATGTGTTAAGCAATGTAACACCATCTAGTATATGCAAACATGAAGACCCTGCCTAACATCTCACCCTCACCAAGCATGATGCCACACTATGAAGACAAGAATATCAAGTACAATAATTGGCTGAAGTCTTGCTGTTAGCAAGGGGAACAAATGGCTGACAGCCTGGGATGACATGCTGAGCAAGCCATGATGCCCCACCTGCTACGGATGGCACCCAGCACACCTGGCTGTGTGGATACTGGCAAAGGCTGTTGTCACCCCACTGTGCCTTGAATAGGTAAGGCTGGAAACACAAACCCACCACCATAGGTAGCACAAGGATAACAACCCGGATGTAATGCTACCCAATGCCAGAAGTCTAACCTGCAAGGTGCATGCAGACCAAATCCACCACAGCATGGAGAATGGTAATATCTGTTCTGTAACAGAAACCTGGGTCAAGGCCAGATGAGCACCCTAATACTACCAGGTTATGCCTCATACCATGCTCTACAGCTCCAAAACATGGGACACACTACAATAGGAGTGTGGCTATCAGTGTCAAGGATAACCACACCCCCAGGTTGGTACCACAGCAAGAAGCAGCATGGACTATCCATGGGCAAGTAACAGTGGCTCAAACTGCATCCCTGTTTGCAGCCTAAAACAGACCACACTCACAAACACAGGAACCCCAGCCAGCCTTCCTGAAGACACTGCAGAGTATGAATGTCTCAACAAATACCAAATAAGGCACACACAAAGTATGACATAGGTGGCAATCCATTATGTATGGAAGAAGTAATCAGGGACCTAGGGACACAAGTGGGTGGTAACCCGTCATGTGACACTCACATTGCCAAGGTGGCCAGGAAGACCTGCTATATTGCCCACCTTAATATGAAAGGATGCACATGTAGATCAAGAGAGGTCACTGTGCCCCATACTCTTCCCTTATCAGGCCCATACGTGACAACAATGCCCCAGTTTGGATGTACCTTACCTTACACTTGCAGCAGTGAGAAAGACCCCAAATGTACCTCACCAACAGGATAAAGGGTCCAAACATTTGACATCTGCAGCCTGGCTGAAGAAACCACAGCCCAATTCACAAGCATACTGCCCAGTCAGAGGTGATGTATGCCTGATGTACAAGGCCATGTCCAATCCAGAATGAATGGACATGCTCCACTGCAGAAACACCAAATCCAGCAGAGACACCACAGTGAAATATCTGAGCCTCCACATAGATAAATAGGATGTGCTGGAGGGCAGATCCATAACCCAGAGGCTCCTTACACTCTGGAACAGAATCCCAGTCCATGATAGGCTGGGCTCCACACTCATACTCAACAAGAAATCTGGTGAAGTGCATGGGAGATAGTAGATGTACACTGGGGCCATCCCTGTGTCACATCTGGTAAAATAAACCCTACATGGGCATAATATGCACATTGCAAGGGTGTTGAAACTCACACACAGTCTGTCCATGCTCAAACAAGGCCAGGGTAGATAGCCTAGTATGAACCTATGAACCTATGACGATACAAATTGTGTAGGACACAAAGGATTATAACACAGCTGTCCTACCTGGTGGTAGGAACCATGGTGATACTCCACAGATATGCTCTGCAGTACTCTAATATCACAAACAATACACCAAACCCAAACACATTGCCAACATCCTACCTAACAGATTCTTTGCAACCTCCCCACCAGCACCTAACTGCCAAATATCTATCCCAGCAGAGTGCTAGCCCCTGACATTGCAGATGCTGAGGTAACAGCCAGCATCTACAAAGCACACCACACAGCATCAGTGGCACCAGATGGTGTCCTGGGTTGTGTCCAACAAGTACTGTAAGAAGAATGGAACACCAAATAGCACTACTGCGCACTATCAGTCTTACCACAGGATATGTATCCAAAGAGCAGTGTACAGCAACAGTGGTCCCTCACCACAAAGGTGGTGCCTGAATGGATACTGCAAACTATTACCCCTCAACCCTGACTATGTAGGTTGGCAAAGTAATGGAGAGGATGATCATGGATCCCAGGAATAACGAGATTGGGTACCTACAGACATTGGACCCTACCCAGTGTGGCTGTCATAGGGCAGATCCTGCCCCTTACACGTCTGACTCATGTGAAACGTGCACCAAGGCCATTGATGTGGGAATGTGGATCACACAGCCTATCTGGACCTTGCTAAACCCTTCCATACAATACCCTAGTTGGTCAGTACAGATAAGCTCACCAGCCTAACTATAAACCCCTATCCAAGTAGATGGGTTGCAAACCAGCTCAAGGACAGAACTGACCTGGTCAGACATGCTGCAGCCATGTCAGACTGCAAACCAGGTACAACTGGCATCCCACAAGGCATGGCCCTGGGACCTCTCTTGTATGCTATATATGTCACATAGGTACAGGCCAACATGGAAGGACTCTGTCTGAACAGGTTCGCAGAGGACTACAAACTGCCCACCATATTGGACCCTCCAGCTGACACAAGCAACCTACAAAAGGCACACTTAGAAACAGACACGTGGTGCCACAGCCATGTCAACAAGCTAAATGCAGAACAGTGTATAGTCATCCCCTGTGGAAACACAGTACATGGTCAGAAATTACCATATAGGTGTTAACCCAGTAAGTACATCAGGAGCAATAAGAGACCTGGGGACACAAGGTGATAGATATCCTGCATGTGACAACCATGTGTCTGTAGTGGTTACAGAGACATACCATATACCCACCTAATCATGAAGGTAAGCACAGCTAGGTCAGGGTAGGTCAATGTGCTTCTCCAGTCATCCATCAGCAGCCTCACAATTGTGTACAATGGTCCTTCAGGGATGTACCTTAGCAGACACCTGCATCAACTGGAAATACCTCACAAATACCCCACCAGGAGGATTGCAGAGCTGTAACAGATGCCATGTGTCGCCTGATTAAACAAACTGCAGCTCCGCACAGTGCCATACCGCCTGGCTGGAGGTGAACTGTGCCTGATGTATAAAGCCATGACCAAGCTGGTATCAATGGACATTTGGCACCATGTAAAATCTGAATGCTGGTGACCTATGCAGCTGACAGGCCTGAACCCCAGCACAGACATAAACAGGACATGCTGTACCGATTGGTCCATAACCCAGAAGCTCACACCACTCACGACTAAACTCCCAGTACAGGTTATCCAGGGAGTCCCTCACTGACTGTCATCCAGAGGAATCATGATGACTGGATGGGAGATGGTAGGTGTACCCTGGATATCACCTGTATGTCACGGGTAGACAGAGGCACAGCACACTAACCTTGACATATGTCATGGCAAACACCAGTAAATGTGTGTTGAAGGACAAACACTCTCTGACTAGCATTACAAATGGACTAGGGCACATGGCCATTGTTTGTCACTGTCCACACAAGTTGTGGAATACATTAACAATGTCGGACAATCATGTACTATGCTGTCTATATCTGAACAAAATGCAACATGGTCATATCTGCACAACTGTCCCTCAACCAGTCTGGTGTGCTCACTATAAATATTACAAGCAGAGATAGGACTGAAACCGATGATACTGTCCACCACAGTGAAAGTACTGCACCAGTACACTATATGATAATACACTGTTTGGTCAGTAGGAAAGGATGTTGACAACTGTATGCAAACTATCCCATGGCGACCCTGCAGGCACAGCATAATGCCTGTTAGGTTCAGACACAAAGCAGTTGGGCAGTAAGAACACAACCTGATGTCCAACACTCAACTGTACATGTGAAATATAGATGACGTCCACACACACACACAAATGTGGTGGACCACAGATCCCAACATAAGGAAAGTTCACACTGGGCATGCTCGCACACTTAGATAAATGAGACGTGTCAGTCAAGAAGCCATAGAAACTGTGAACTGGGCATGCTCACACACTTAGGCCATGTGACAGTTCAGCAGTTGCACACACTTATCTGGCATTTGTATGTGTTAACACAGGAACCTCCCACAATACAGAAATCTGTCCAGTGCACACAGTGAAATTACAACAGAAACATAAGTAAAGTACTGGATCCCACTCATATGCAAACATCTTCCACAGTACACAAGTTGTTCTTAGAGATAGGGAAAGCTATGGCAATAAAGACCCACAAACAGTATATGAGCAACAGATACTTGCATCTGACAGGTAAACATAAGTGCAATACTAGGCTGTTGTCCCTAGGGAATACAGAAGGCTATCCACAGTGTATTTGGCGTCTGCCTCTGCAGTACAGTAGGCCACTGTGCCTGTGCAAAGTTAATGCATAGATATGCTCTCCCCTGTACTGATGGATAGTAACAGATGTACATACCTCTTCATACATAATGATGTCAACACACTATACATATGTCAGGAGCACAAATGATACCCAGTAATTTGAATAGTGTGCTCTGTTACTGCGTCTCTCACAAGTGGCATAACATAGTTAGGTAGGGGTTTGAATCCTGCAAGTGCTCAGTGTGTGTGGGGGAGTAGTGTGTGTGCAATTCCACGTGTAAGAGAAATGTTCCTTTTGGCAACTAGTACAACACAACACATGCTGCATATTCCACTGTCTAAACACTGATGATGTCAGCACCCTATAAGTACAGCAGGAGAAAGCAAGCCTCCCAGTAATGCAAATAGTGTGCTCTGCTACTGCGTCTCTCATAAGTGTCATAACATAGTTAGGTAGGGGTTTGAATCCTGCAAGTGCTCTATGTGTGTGGGGGAGTAGTGTGTGTGCAATTCCACGTGTAAGAGAAATGTTCCTTTTGGCAACTAATACAACACAACACATGCTGCATATTCCACTGTCTAAACACTGATGATGTCAGCACCCTACCCTAGTACAGCAGGAGAAAGCAAGCCTCCCAGTAATGCAAATAACGCGCTCTGCTACTGCGTCTTTCACAAGTGTCATAATATAGTTAGGTAGGGGTTTGAATCCTGCAAGTGCTCAGTATGTATGTGTGTGGGGGAGTAGTGTGTGTGCAATTCCATGTGTAAGAGAAATGTTCCTTTTGGCAACTAGTACAACACAATACATGCTGCATATTCCACTGTCTAAACACTGATGATGTCAGCACCCTATAAGTACAGCAGGAGAAAACAAGCCTCCCAGTAATGCAAATAGCGTGCTCTGCTACTGCGTCTCTCACAAGTGTCATAATATAGTTAGGTAGGGGTTTAAATCCTGCAAGTGCTCAGTGTGTGTGGGGGAATAGTGTGTGTGCAATTCCACATGTAAGAGAAATGTTCCTTTTGGCAATTAGTACAACACAACACATGCTGCATATTCCACTGTCTAAACACTGATGATGTCAGCACCCTATAAGTACAGCAGGAGAAAGCAAGTCTCCCAGTAATGCAAATAGCATGCTCTGCTACTGCGTCTCTCACAAGTGTCATAACATAGTTAGATAGGGGTTTGAATCCTGCAAGTGCTCAGTGTGTGTGAATGTGTGTGGGGAGTAGTGTGTGCGCAATTCCACGTGTAAGAGAAATGTTCCTTTTGGCAACTAGTACAACACAACACATGCTGCATATTCCACTGTCTAAACAGTGATGATGTCAGCAACCTATAAGTACAGCAGGAGAAAACAAGACTCCCAGTAATGCAAATAGCGTGCTCTGCTACTGCATCTCTCGCAAGTGTCATAACATAGTTAGGTAGAGGTTTGAATCCTGCAAGTGCTCAGTATGTGTGTGGGAGAGTAGTGTGTGTGCAATTCCACGTGTAAGAGAAATGTTCCTTTTGGCAACTATTACAACACAACACATGCTGCATATTCCACTGTCTAAACACTGATGATGTCAGCACCCTATAAGTACAGCAGGAGGAAGCAAGACTCCCAGTAATGCAAATAGCACACTCTGCTACTGCGTCTCTCAGAAGTGACATAACATAGTTAGGTAGGGGTTTGTATCCTACAAACGCCATGTGTGTTTTTGTCATACAGTTTGTCCATGTGTGTGGGGTGTTGTTCCCAATATTGCACAACATACATTATATCAGTAATGTCAATGCACACATGATGTATGTGTGTGCCACCTACACATATGTACCTGTGAACTTCAATAGTTCCCATGTCTGAAGCCTGCCTCATGTGAATACATGGAATATGCATTAGACAAATGTATGACTGTGGTGTTCTGTGCAGGGGCTGCATGTGGTATGTGAATATACAGTGTGAGTTCTAGATGGTGTCATCCCACCAGCGAGGGATACATGACTGGTCTGGAGCATATAGTCCACATGTTGGTGATGAACAGGTGCAGCATGTTGTCACCTCTTGTGGGAGTGGCAACAAGTTGTTCCATAGCAATGCAGGGAATGAATGCTAAGAACCCTTCAGATAGGGTCTTGGAGCTAGAGTAATGCTCACACTCTATGTTTGGGTAGCTGCAGTCCACCCATATAATGGTGTTTGTAGAGACCGTCATATTCCCAGTGTTGTCAGGAAGGCCAAGTGGGTTTCCTGGGTATGGGAGGGTGGTGTGTGCCAGGCTATGAACCTGAAGGCAGTCTAACCCACTGTTAGTTGCACATGGATAGGCTCTGATGCTTTGTGCTGTGCCACCAACCTGGGGTGTGTGTATCTGAGGTGCCTTTGGATACATCCCCCCTGTTCTGGTTTGGTGCATGTGTAGGGGACGACAAGCATGGTATGAGGTATGACCTGGCAGTGATAGTGTGCACCTGGGAGCCTTGTACCAGGGGTCTGTTACTGCACTGATATTGCTGTACCCCATGCTAAGGACAGTTTCCACTGCATGCATCTTGAGGTTTACACTGCTGCTGTTGAGTAGCATTACTATTAGTGTCCTATCCCATGTGATACCTGTGTAGGTGGCTATGTAATGTCAGCCTTGCATACAAAGGCACTATGTGTGTAGCAACAGCCTCTGCCAATATACAATGGCCCATGGGTGACAGGTGCAAGCTGTCCCTAGCAAAGCAATGTGGCTTGTCCAGCATGTAATCCCACACTGACAGGCATTGGATCCCCTTTGTATGTCACCGAAACATACGGTAATTGTAGAAACTGATCATCCTGTCTACATATTGTGGCAGCATTCTTGGTGAGGGTAAGATGCTACTCAAGGTCAGGGTCATACAAGCCTGTGCCACAAGCTCAGAGACCCCTCTATGTCCCCTAACATGTAGTCCAGGGAGGTGCATCACAGGTCATACACTGGCACAGACAATGACTGAGTCATATTTGTACATGCCTTGGAGTGACCTGTATGCTTGTGTTATGTGGTGGATCATAGTGTCCGATGGGCATCTCAGCATGACCTTCACCTTTTTCTGCCTGGTGAGCAGGACCTCAATGTACCTGACGATAGAGGTACCTCTTACAACTGTAGCAGGTGTGTTGTCAAGCCGTATGGCCTGTGACTGTTTGGCACACAGGCTTTGTGAGCTATGTGTTGCACGTGCTCTGCTCTGGCTTAACATTTGCTTGTGTGTCTGCTTTGCAGGTGTCAGCTGCTCAGGCAGGATGCTATTCTGAGAGTCCAAGAATGTACCTGTGTGTTTCTGTGTCTGGATTGCGGTCGTAGCAGGTCTATGTGAGACTGGTACTGTATTCACTGTAGTATCCCACTCCACCTGACAGGGTATGCCAGTTCTGAGTTAACAGAGCTTAGCCCCCAGTGTGGCTATGTGGTTGCATCTCTCACATGTGTTGTACGTGTATGGGAAGGGGAGAGGGTTGTCTGTGTACATGAGGCAGCTGTAACATTGCCACATGACTCACAGATTCACCAACTGGACCAGAGAGTAGATTGACAGGTGACCTTTGCACATGCTACCATAGCATTGTGAATCCCATACTAAGTAACGACACATAGGGCCAATGGGGAACAAGGTACTCAAGGTGAGTATGTGAGGGTGTAGTGCTCCTGATTTGTTAGTGCTGGCATATATGACTGCTGTCTTGAGCAAATGCGAGGTAAGTCATATGCAATGTGTTACAGGCAACCTACATGCAAACAGGACAAACAGTGACGTTCTGTCAAGTGAGACATGGACATCAGTACAGTAAGCAATACAGATGTCACTAGTGATCCACAGAGGCACTGTAAATCTGCACTGCAGGTGGAATCAGTGTTTCAGGAACATAACAAGCAAACATGCATACAAACAAAGCTACAGTCAGCAGGCCTGTATGTAGACTATGCTACAACAAACAAGGTGTACGACTTCCAGTAGGTAACAGTGCATATATGCAGGCACTATAAGCCTGTACCCAGACATTCATAGGTCAGACGGGCTGGGTCCAGCCCCCCCCCCCCACAAGTGTGTAGACCATGTACCTTCATAATGTTGAATAACTGGCTTGATACCCAAGTGCTCATACCTGTAATAATACGCATTTCAAATAACAGACACTGAGCCCTCACTCAGCAGTTCCAGACTTAGTATGATGTATGCTACCTGTCCTGGCACCACAGTATCCTTGACATGTATGGAGACTCTCCCTCCTGTCATAGTTAGTTCTGTGTTTTAGTGCTGTCATGCATGGTATGAGGTGTGACCTTGTAGTGCTAGTGTGCTCTTGTGAGTCTTGAACCTGTTGTGTATTACTGCACAGATATCAACATCCTCAAACATCCTCATTGCAGAGTCAAGTGTGTACAGCATGCAACTCGCAGTTGACATGACCATCATTGAGTATCAATATGTACATTTTCGTATCCCCTGTGCTACCTATGTAGGTGGCCATCTCTTGACAGCCTCACCACCAGTATGCAAAGATGTGCAGACAGTACACTATGGTAATTACTATGGGTGTACAAAACAATGCAATGACATTCATACTGTAACTGCATCAGGCATGCTGGGATATACCCACAATGATATCATTACACTGTACTGTTGTCAACATTAGACTATTACAGCACTTCTATGTAGTCACCCTGTACATCAGCACCATGTTAACCTGTTCCTGCACCGATGTTACAGATTGCAGGAGGTGGCACAGTTTCATCATATGCACAGGGTGTGTACTTGGTATGCCTGAGTCTGCCACTGATACAACCAATTGACATGTCTGTGTGTGTGTGTTGGTGAGGGACAGCAATACAAGATGGGGCAATGTTGATGCAGTGTGTGCGTGTATGCGGTAGCCCTAGGTGTTATCAATTTGCATGTGTGTGTATACATGCACACAGTCCCACCTCATGGCTGCCATATACAGGTGTTTGTGGACAGCCACAGACTGTACCTGCCAGGTCATACAGATCACTGTCTGTGGCCATGGACACGGTACCTGTGCCTGGCAGGGGTGCTACGGACCGTATCAGGTACTAAGCAAGACTGGGTACTGTCATCAGAAGCAGGTGGTTGGTGACTGGAGACAGGTACATGTTGGGACTATCCAGAGCCACGTGCACGTGGTCTCCTGGGGTGGTCTGATGACTGTACAGACCCAGCATTGCTGGGGCTGCTGCTGGCACTATGTGAGCGGCCGCGGGCCTGTTGTCATCCGCGACGGCTGCCAGCTGCTGCTGTTGCTGGCATATGGCCACATCGACGCCTCAACCATCCACCATTGCCCTGGCTCATGGACATGTAGTTGTGGAATAGATCTAATGTGTCCCCCCAATGTCTGTCAATGACCTCGGTGAAGTTACGGATGGCAGCTGCAACATCACGCATACTGTCACTCATAGCTGTGCGACATGCTCTCAGCTCCCTCAGACCCTGTCTGGTGTACTGTTCCATACGTGACTGTGCCTGCATTACAGCCCGAAACATAGCTGAGGTTGAAAGACCTCTGTGGGCATGTCTGACAGGGCGATGCATGCGGATGCTCCCATGAGAACCCCTGGACATCTGCCTGTGTGATACCATGTCAGGACCCTGGCCATGGCTGCTGTGTGGGGATGCATGTGCCACCGATACCACATTACCCTGGTCAATGCCCACTGTATCCTGTCCATCATCTAGGGACATTGGTGACAAAGGATGTATTGGCAGGATGACTGTGCACATTGATGGGGTCGACAGCTGTGTACTGTCAATTGGCTGACCAGTGATGGACCCTGGCACACCTCCCTGTGCCATTACACAGGTATCATCATTATCACTATCCACAGCAGCTGATTCAGGTTCCTGCTGGACAACACCAGATCAGCACCAGAATCTGTGGGAGTAAGACAGGAAATAAAGTTTACAATATGTACACAATGTCATCACTGATACACTCATGCACACATGCACATGGGCACACGCACACATGCACACATGTATACACACATGCGCATGCACACATGCACACAAACACACATGTGCACATGGGCTGCACATGCACACATGCACACATGGGCACATGCACGCATGCACACATGCACATGCACACATGCACACATGCACACATGGGCACATGCACACATGCACACATGCGCACATGCACACATGCACACATGCACACTCCTCAGTATATGAGATATCAACACACAGACACAAACACACCTGCAATCAAACACATAGCACTACTGCTTCAGCCTATTATTACTATTACAATCAAGATTATTGAAGGTAATGTTATTACAACCAGCATGGATAGGCTGCCTTGCTGTTACACCAGAGGGACCTGCAGAAATGAGACATTTATTGTCAGTGGGCACAACTGTGCCATTGATACTGTGAGTATGATACAGTTGAGTAGTGCAACAGTTAGCTTCCACAGGTCTACTGCTGATATTGAGAATATCACTCTTGCATAATAATTACCAAGATTACAGCTACAAACCGAGGACACACCTCACACATGCATAACCTAGCAGTGTACAGAACGGTCAACTATACACATGGCATGTTACCTGCACGCCCCGTGTCCTGCTGCTGGGTGGCTCCAGCCTCCATCATTACACATGTATGCTGCTGCTGTTGCTGTTGGGCTGGAGCCACAACACTTAGGAGTAGTCCCTCCAGTCTGGTGAGGGGGGATGTCTAGCCACCCCACCACCTGTGGCAACCTGCTGCCTGTGGATATCCGACGCACGCTGACGGATATTTCTAATTAAATCACTGCAGTGATGGTGTACCTGCTCATATGTCCGGTTATGTGTGCCTATGTCATTTACCCGACGGACCAGGTCTTGCCACAGTGCAGCCCTCTCCTGCTGGTTCTGGCTGGTGCGGGAAAAGAGTATTGCGAAACTCTTGTGTATCTCTTCCTCCTCTGCAGCGGAGTACACAGGGTTTCGCTGGTGAACCATAGCCCTGAAAAGGAGAAGGAAAATATGTCAGCAAACTATGGCACACATAATACACATAATACTCGACTGTAGTGATATAACTTAACCACCATATATAGCATCTGTCTGTCTATTGGGGGATACACATGTAAATGACCAGATATCAGTGCTCATCCGACAACTGTGCAACAGTACCTGGCACACTCCATACGACAGACTAGTATACTGCAGCAGTCAGCACACTGGTTCAGGTCCAATGCACAACCTCACACTGGGGGTTTGTATCAAGGTACTGTATGGGGAACATTATCAACCCATGCACTGCATGCAATGCACGTTACATATTTCACTGGTAATGCACACTACTCTTACTTGCCATAACCCTACCTACACCACAGTGACATACAGGGTAACACAGCACAACATATGGCAATGTAGTATGTGTTGATCGCAATACCTCACACATCTGTCTCTGGCCTCACACCAAGGACACACACTACCATGACAGATAGACAGTCATGGTGAGCAATCACACCAGTACATAACATACACCCAGTCACTGGCACACTCATTCCACCTGACATATTTGGTTTGCAATGTGTTCATGGGTGTGCATTGTGTCTTAGGTAGGTAGTATGCTTTTGGCCCTGGGCCTACAGCAGCATACTGTTATGCCACCCTGCCTCTTGTGACACATGTGTTATGATCGTACCTGCTCCTTACAAACAGTTACACAGGGTGACTCATATGGCATATTACCTATCTGCATAACATTCAGCAGGGGTATGTCTGACATCTACTCATGGGGGGGCCTTGCTTCTTAATTCTGTTTGGTTTACTCCAGGGTATGTCGTTTCTGTGGGTAGGGACCTGTACCTCCACCATGTGCTCTATACTGCAGTGACAAGGACAACAGTCATAGGTAATTTGTGTTGCGGATGTTGGAGGTGTTACCATGGTTGTTGGACAACTGTCATGGGTGTGACTGAACTATGTATATCCCAGCAGTGGTAACCTCTATGTAGGTAGTCTGTGTGCGCTCTGTGGTCTTGTCTGTCACTCTGCATAGGTAATGTGTTTGAGTGCATTGACACAGTTACTTGCGTATGTCTGTGTCCTTCTCCATATCTGTAGCTGTCATGGGAGGTACATACCATGTAGGACATTGTGGGGTGTAGAGGGGTACAGTGACCTACATGTCCATAGCTGACACACCATGTCCGCTGACACATTCCATGTACAGGTATTACAGGACTAGTGTGCCACTGTGTATATCAATGGGGAGCCTATTGTACACTTGTTGCCCCTGTTCCCCCCTGACACATGCAATGGTGGGCAGGCATGCACATATGTGGTGGTTACTGGTGTCAGTGTTTTGGAATGGGGTATGGTACTCCAATATCCACACTGGTGTTCACTCCATGCCTTTGCCACCAGGCACCTGTTGCAATACATCTGCACACATGTGCCTCACTCAGTATATATATATATATATATATATATATATATATATATATATATATATATATATATATATATATATATATATATATATATATATATATATATATATATATATATATATATATATTTTCTATATCTGTATATATATATATATATATATATATATATATATATATATATATATATATATATGTTTGTATATGTATATATATATATATATATATATATATATATATATAATATGTATATATAGATATAGATATATACATATAGATGTGGGAGAGAGGAGAGAGAGAGAGAGAGAGAGAGACAGAGAGAGTGAGGGGTGGGACAGAGAGAGATTGTCATATACAGACATATCTGTTGTCAGTCAGATCTGTCTGTATATGTATATGTATCTACATATATCTATATATGTATGTGTGTATTACATATATCTGTACATACATATTCTATCAATGTCGATGTCTGTGCAGTAAGTGAAACCTGGTTCAAGGCTCCTGAGAGCACACCAGCGTACCAGGCTATACCTCATATCATGCTTTTTGGCCCCAAAACTCGGGCCAAAACAAAAAGGGAGGGGGAGTGTCCATATTCATGAAAGACACCCACACCTCCAGGTTAGTGGCAACACATGAAGCATCAGAAACCATCCAGGTGCAAATAACTGTAGGCAAACCTGCTATACAACTGGTAGCATGTTACAGACCACCCTCCCAATCTCAGGAACCACAGTCAGCCTTCCTGAAGACATTGGAGGATATGAATGTCCCACCACACACCATCATATTGGGAGACTTCAACTACCCTAACATACACTGGGTGCATTATTCTAGCCCAAACACCCTAGCCCAAAGGTTCCCGGAATTCACTAAGTCAAATGCAATGGAACATCTAGTCACCTCTCCCACAAGGGGAGATAATGTACTAGACCTGATCATCACAAACATGGGGACAATGTGCTACACACCGGAGGTATACCCCTCACTAGTCACATCTGACCACAAACTAATCACCCTGGATATACATATCCCATCTCCCCCACAACACAAAAGACTACAGTGAGAAACCTCTCAAATGCCAACTATACACTTCTTAAAAATGAGTTGTTATCCTTTAAGCCCACTGGGCCAGTGGAAACCACATCCCACAATGCAGACTCCTTCACAAATGCTTTCTATGGACATCTCCAAGAATGCATGGATCATGCAATCCCAAATAAAACCAAGACCCTCTCCACCAAGGGCAGGCGTCCTGTCTGGTGGACCCCAGCCATGAACAAATTGTATAACAAAAGAAGGTAGTTACTGCACGACAGAGCAGAATTCCATAAAGATAAGGCATCTCTGATCAGCACTAGTAGAAAGCTACGTTCTCTCATCCAAACATGCAAGGCCAACGTTGAGAGGAAAATTGCTATGGACACTACAGATAACCACAAGGCCTTCTTCTGCTATGTTAGACACCTGGGTGGAAACCCTCAGATATGTTCAGAGTTAGTTCACAGTGACAAAAACTACACTGAACACACAGATATTGCCAACATTCTGGCAGACAGGTTCAGTGCAGATTTCTGCCCTCCCTCACCCCCAAATGAGGAATTACTTATCCCAGTTGACTGTAACCTCCCTGTCATCTCAGATGTCCAGCTGAGAACCGCCCTCAGCAAAGCTGTAAACACAGCATCAATGGGACCCGACGGTATCGCAGGTTGCGTGCTACGTGAACTCCAAGAGGAGCTAAACCCGCACATAACATGCTATTTAACCGTAGCCTTACTACAGCATATGTACCTGGACACTGGCATACAGCAACAGTAGTCCCACTCCACAAAGGAGGCACCTCTACAGACCCTGGTAACTAACGCCCCATAAGCTTAAGCAGCCTGGTCTGCAACGCTATGGAAAGAATCATTATGGAACTCATACACAGAGACATTGGGGACTTACAGACACTTGATCCCACCCAGTTCAGCTTTGTAGAGGGCAGATCCTGCCTTTTGAACCTGGTTGACCTTTTCAAAACAGTCACTAGAGCCATTGACGAGGGCACAGCAGTCCATACAGCCTACCTGGACTTGGCTAAAGCTTTCGACACAATACCCCACTCTGGCATCATAGACATGCTCAACAGCTTAAATGTAAATCCATATGTCACAAGATGGGTTGCAAACCAGCTAACAGATAGCAACCCTAAAGTCAAAATCACTGGTGCCATGTCAGACTCAGAGCCAGTCACAAGTGGTGTCCCACAGGGCTCTGTCCTGGGACCCCTCATGTTCGGCATTTATTTCTCAGATGTGGAAGCAAACATGGGAGGGTAGTGGCTGACAATGTTCAAAGATAACTGCATACTAGGCACCATAGTCGGTACACCAGCTGACACATACATCCTACAGAAAGGCCTCACTGAAACCGACAACTGGTGCCAGAGTCATGGCCTTAAACTGCATGCCAAATACTGTATAGTAATACCCTTTGGGAAAGACAAGGTACCCACATATTATCACATAGACAGTAACTCACTGAGTACAGACAAAGTAATCAGAGACCTGGGGTCATATATCGATACTGACCTCTCATTTGATACCCACATTGCCAAAGTGGTTGGATAGACTTCCTACCTTGTCCACCTTATCATGAAGGGATTCACATCCAGATCAAAGGAGGTCATTGTACCCTTATACTCCTCCCTTATCAGGCCCATGACTGTGTACTATGCCCTATTTGGTATGTACCTCACCTGGCACTTGCAACAGCTAGGGGGACCCCATAAGTACCTCACCAGGAGGATCATGGGTCTCCAACAAATGTCATATGCTGCCAGACTAAAGAAATTACAGCTCTATTCCATAGCATACCACCTACTTAGAGGTGATCTGTGCCTGACGTACAAGGCCATGTCCAATCAGGAATTGATGGGCATGTTCCACCTCGTAAAATCCAAATCCATCAGAACCACAAGAGCTACAGATTTAAACCTCAGCACAAATATGAATAGGACATGCTGTAGGGACAGAGCCATAACTCAGAGGCTTCCCATATTCTGGAACAAGATCCCAGTTCATGTTAGGCTGAGACCCTCACTGACTCTCTTCATGTGAATTCTTGATGAGTGGATGGGAGATCATAGGTTTACACCAGGGGTCATCTCTGTGTCACTACTAGACAGAGGTACAGTAAACTAATTCTATTATGTAAGGGGGTCTTCACTGTGTCACTACTATACAGAGGCGCAATTTTCTAAATCTATTCTGTACACTGTCTGCAGATAGCTTAGTACTAAACTATGACACTGTGAAATTATATATGTCTATGTATTTCTACATCCCTCTCTATCTATGTATACACATATGCATATTTTATATATATATATATATATATATATATATATATATATATATATATATATATACATACATATCTCGATATACATACGTATACACATGATAGCTATATATATAATCCTTTTTAGTTCCACATATGTATACACACACTAACGCACTGATGAACATCCATTACTGTACAACCTACATTGTACATTGCACTACAACCTACATTGCTATGTGCACATAGCTACCTTCACATACATATGTATGTAGAGCCTTCAGTGACAGTTGCAGTATGTCCCCGGCCCTATGCACATCTTCATATACATAGATACAGACCAATAACACATCTGGAGGGTTCACAGTATGTAGACTATTGTACTAGTACTTTACATTACCTGTGTTTGTTGCAGCTGTTTGCATAGGCTTGCAGTTACTTGGCCTGCTGTCAACCTCTTTGTTTTGTTGTTACTGTTTTTTTTTTTTAATTTTTTTATCTTTCTTTCTCTTTCTCATTCTCTCTCTCTCTCTCTCTCTCTCTCTCTGTCTCTACCTCCAGAGGGTGCAATGAAAGTATTGCATGTGTGGACTGGGAGTACAGGATGCTTTTGTAGGTATCTGCACATGTCCATGGGATGGCCTCTGCACCAATTGTTAGCCAGCATTTACTAATTGCATGCAGCCTGTTGTGTAGTGATTGCAGTTCTCACTGTGATTTCAGGACAGTGCTATAAAAGGTCTGTTAGGTAGGCATAGCCCTTTCAGATTATCAGGGTGGGAACCATGCTGGTTTGCTGTGGACACTGTTCTATGAGTGTAAGGGTTGGTATGTCTCTCATATTTCAGGCTGTGTTGTAGACACTGCAATGCATGTTGTTCTGTAAGCTGAGTATTCCTTCCTCCAGTGTCCTCTTCTCCGTGTGTATGTAAACTGACACCTACGACTAGTAATACTGTGTATATGGGTGTGTGTGCTTTCCTGTGGGGATTGTGGTGTAACTGGTATATAGCAGTGTCTCTTGCAATCTGTTGCTATGGCTTCAATATTTGCCCTTTACATTCACTCCTTGTATGCCTGCTAGGTGTCTTTCCTGTAATGTGTTGCTATGGCTTTCCTATTTTCCATTTACATTCACAGCTTATAATGCTTGTTATATCTGTTTGGGCAGCAATTCCCTATGTGTTTGTTGTGGTAGGGTGTTACTGCATGCAGTGTGGTCTGGCCATGGTGTGCACCTTGACTCTTACAAGGGTATTTGATCATGCTGCTGAGCAGACCTCAGATACTCACAGGTGCATCTTTTATCAGCCTCATGGAATGGTACATATCAGTGGGATACTCCAATGAAATATTCTGATATTCTGCAGTTGTGACTGTGGGTTATTTTGAGCATATGTATTACTACTCCATTTGTGACATGCAAGTGGTGCATACTTTCAGTAATTCATAGTTACCATTGCATGTGTAGTTACACCTTTCTGCCTACTGTTAGTACATTTCACAGGGTGTCAGTGGGGCACAGTTGACATTTGTTTTCACATCAGGGACATCCCTGTAACTCAGTCACAGTTGCTATGTCTGGGCTCTTAACTATTCAACTATGGCAGTGTTTATCCTGCTCTGAGAATGTGTGTGGCTTGCCAGATGCTACTGTGACATTATTACCTACTAGCTACCAACTAGCATGGCTGTTTCTCATCACACAGTACTATTTTACAAATCCACTAGATTTGACAGTAAATATACATGACATGCTTTGTGTACTAGACTTGCTATATTCCCTTTACATTAATTCCTACAATTTTATGATATATTTCTTTCAGCACAATGTTCTTGTATAGCAGTCATGGCTTAGTGGTAAGTCATGCAGGCTAGTGTTTCCAAGGTCCTGGTTCCGAGACTGACGGAGGTATTTTATTTTGCTGCTGAGAAAACTACAGGCCTTGTCATTCAGAGTGACTAAGGCACTTTTAAGCAGTTGCTGGGGGCTGTATAGGACGGGCAGCAAGCACACCCGTGAGTTGTGCCACCCATGCCTCAAGCTGGCGTAGGGGCCCAAGCACAGCGTGCCTGATCTCCCTACGCACCACAGTCCGGACACTACAGAGGGTGAGTGGATGTTCTCCTCTGGCCACGCTTGCAGAGGGGGGATGAGCCCCATCCCCTGCAGCGCTTCCACCTGCAGGTGGCACAGGGCCACCGGAGGAGGAGGGTCCTGCCTAGGCACTACTGCCAGGTGCACTCGCCAGCTGAGGTGGGAGAGGTGGGTCCACTGGAACCCGCCTTCCCTGTCATCCTATGTTTTGCATTACTTAATGACAGTTTGGGTTAGTAACGTGCAATACCATTCACAATTAGTTGTAACAGCATGCATTAGTATTCCCATTAACCAAACACCCATAAATTCAAGCCATTGAACAGCAAGCGTAAGACATGCATAATTTGAACAACAATACACAATCCAACAACATGCAGGGTTGATTGATGGCAACAGGCCATCAGGTTTGGATGTATGAACAGGGCACATGCATCAACGTACATGCAAATATGTATGAACCAACAGGACAATTGTCCAGGAGAGTTAATTGTGAATACACATACCCATTTCACGTGGAATGGATTATTTGTGGTTATAGGGTAGGGTGAAGAAATATTTCATTAACAACTTCAAATACCTATACATATGCTGTACATTTCTACTAGCTGCAGATATATACACACTACAGGTCTGACTACAGTTTCCTATGTGTAAACTTATGCATGTTGGTGATAGGTATGTTACTGCTACATCGATATACATTTCATTTTAATTCATACACATTCACATCTGGCTCTGTTCAGCTACAGCATCCTGCTACAATTGCTTTATATGGCTCTAGACAACTGTGGATGTTTGGTATTTCATACAACCATGCTATCTGCATATTGCAAACTGAGAGCAACATATCCAAATTGTGGGTCACACATTCCAGCTTCAGTACTTTATTCCACACATTTCGCTGTTTGGTTGTGCCTGTCACATTCATTTCATTCTGTACTGACTGCAGTATACTTTATTCAGGAGTTATTACAACTTTATTGGTGGATTCATACCTCTTTCTCACACTCTCACTTGTTTTATTTTTACAATTCAGGATGGTACTTAATTCTAGGCTTTATTGACATGTTTTACTTGGTTATAACAATCCTTTCCAACAGTCTCACTTGTGTCAGGTTTCAGATTTTAAACGGGGATATATTTCACACATGAGTTTTACTCAGCTTGTGTAGCTGTAATTTTCAGCCTGCTGCAGGTTATGTTCTATTATATTACAAGTGGAACATCAATATTTCAGACTTGTTTCATTTTTATTTTTGGATTACATGCTGCATCACACATATGTAATCACACAGTACTAGCAGAATCTCTCTTACACTGTTTACTTGCACTTTATATTAATAGGTGACTACACTGCACTCTTTTGCAAGCTGTCATACTTATATTTGTTAACAGTTACAGGGAGAGAATTACTAACCTGCCTGGTGGCGCAACCGCACAAGCCTATTGGCATAGGCTCGACGATTCACGGAACGGACACCTGCAGCTGCAATAAAAATGAAGTAATATTGGAATACACATCTCCATAATATCAGCTAGGTTAACTTTCTACATAAATAATTACATGTAACTTACTCAGTAGTGGGGCGTTGGGCATTTGCCGGGCCTCCTGGATCCAACGGTTCAGTTGGTCCTGTTTCTGTCTCTTCAGGTCCGCATGGTAGTGACGGACCTGTTCACCAGTCCTTGGTATTCCTGTGGCACTGGTGAGATCATGTGCCAACCGGTCCCATGCCTCAGCCTTGTATGCTCCCCACAGGACCTGGCCCTGCATGAGTTGGGCCTCATGATCGTGGACGAGGAGCCAAACCATATATTTGGACTCTTCAATGCCCCACCTCTCTGCTCGGAAGCAACTACCCTCTCCTACACCTGCCATTCTGACTGAAAATAGATTCCACAATCAGTTATGCGGTGTATTCCCGCCTATGGGGCTTATATATGCCATTTGTCCCGCACTTTTCTGTGATTGGCCATTTTGGAAATGTATCAGCTTCACAAAACCTGCTTTGTCATGCTTTTCCATTCATTCCTATATATATGCTATTACTGCATTTCTAAGAACAGCTGTCATGGTTTAGTGGTTCAGTACTTTGACTATGGTGCATGGTATCCTGAGTTCAAGCCTGGCCATTGCCTTTTATATATTATGACTGTCTACACAGGCTAGGAGGTGTGTCTGTGTAAAGGCAGTTTTGATACAGCTTGCTCAATGTTGCCCGTTGGTTAGCTTGTTGGCGCGGTGCGCAGCTCCGCACAAATGGGTCACGCTGGTTTACGCGTCGTTTGGCTGTCAGCACGCATATTACATTCAGCTCAGCTACGGGCACACAGTTTCAGCATGTTAGAACTCTGCTCAACCCCGGGCACTCATTTTACACATGTTAAACCACTGCTCACCTACGGGCACTCATTTTACACCTGTTAAACCACTGCTCACCTACGGGCAGATATACTCAGCTTGTTAGAGTGTAGCTCAGCTATAGGCACTTCTGACATTTGTTTTTTTTTTTTTATCACACATTTCTTCATAAAACATGGCCCATTTCATTACATTTTACATAAAAATAATTTTATACATGTACATATATGTCAGGGAATTGTTTCGTGCTTATTTCACTAAAAATAAAAATTGATGCTGTGGGGGCTCGAACCATGACTGCCTCCTCTTCAGCCGACGTCTCTACCGCTACGCTATTGCTTCTTGGCTTACTTTGCATATTTAGATCTTTTATGCCTTTCCACTGACTGCTAACTGTGGCTTAGCGATGAGCACGTCCGCGCAAATGAGCGCATTCATGGGCAAACATCTTTAACACTTATAAAAAAAAATATAACATGTTCATTTTTTCCATTTTATGTTTATAGTCTGTGGGGGCATGTGTTGTGTTGTGTTTATTGACATTTATGCGGACTCTGTCATGGGGGTTTACTTTCGGGACTGTTACTCTTCTGGGGGCATGTCCGTTTGCAGGGCTCGCCCTACGGACACGCCCCCTACTTTCTTACATGGACCGTGTTAGCCTTGGGTGTGAGTCAGCATGCCCTCATGAATATGCATGGTATGCTGACGTCACACCGTTTAACTGCAGCCTCCGTGTAAGCCTTGTATCTCTTACACGGAGGCTTCGTGAATCCTGCCCTATATGTAAAAATGTAATGAACATTACAGAAATATTTGATGAAAGAGGACTATGGACTGGGAGATGGGAGTGTGGAGTAATACTGAAAATGGAAAATGGTAGTGTTATGCCCGTACCTAGTTTTATTAATGTTTCTGGTAATAGGGTTTTTGGGAAATACAGGGATCAACCAACAACTTGTTATTTTTGTGGAACAAATGATCATTTAATCAATGAATGTAATAAAAAAATATGTTATATATGTGGTAAATCTGGGTACTATGCAAACAACTGTGATTTTAGTGCAAAAAGAATGTGGCAAAACTGGTCATTCAGGCTAGAATATGAAATGAATGTGCAAGAAAAAGAAAATGAAGTTATACAAGATAAAGGGATAGTAAAATGTGTTTTACAAGAAAATGTACAAAAAGATGTAACTGATAAAGAGGGTATACATGAAATTAAAGAAAACAACAAGGAAAACAAAACAGAAGAGACAAGTGAGGAAGAACCTGATTGGTGAACAGTAAGAAATAAAAATAATTCAACAGGTAAAAGAGTTAAAGAAAGGGAAAGAAAATTCAAAAACATAATTCTTAGAGAAAATAAGAAAGGAAAGGGATAAACATTTTATTATACTTACTGTTCTTAAAAGATGAAAATAGCTTTAAGTGTGAAAAGTATGAAAAATCTTAAAAGGAGAATAGGTACATTACAATGGTGTGCTGCAGTAGAGAATAGGTACATCACAATGGTGTGCTGCAGTAGAAAATAAGTATATTACAATGGTGAGCTGCAGTAGAGAATAGGTACAGTACAACGGTGTGCTGCAGTAGAGAATAGGTATATTACAATGGTGTGCTGCAGTAGAGAATAGGTATATTACAATTGTGTGCTGCAGTAGAGAATAGGTATATTACAATGGTGAGCTGCAGTAGAGAATAGGTACAGTACAACGGTGTGCTGCAGTAGAGAATAGGTATATTACAATGGTGTGCTGCAGTAGAGAAGAGGTATATTACAATGGTGTGCTGCAGTAGAGAATAGGTATATTACAATGGTGTGCTGCAGTAGGGAATAGGTATATTACAAGGGTGTGCTGCAGTAGAGAATAGGTATATTACAATGATGTGCTGCAGTAGGGAATAGGTATATTACAATGGTGTGCCACAAGAGAGAATAGGTATATTACAAGGGTGTGCCACAGTAGAGAATAGGTATATTACAATGATGTGCTGCAGTAAAGAATAGGTATATTACAATGGTGTACTGCAGTAGAGAATAGGTACATCAAATGGTGTGCTGCAGTAGAGAATAGGTATAATACAATGGTGTGCTGCAGGAGAGAATAGGTACATTACAATGGTGTTCTGCAGTAGAGAATAGGTACATTACAAGGGTGTGGTCAAGAA
>NC_056730.1:21436151-21446151 GCF_019279795.1 Protopterus annectens
CAACACACTGTAGCTATGCTTCACAATGCCCTTGGGCAGATAGCCTACTACCTATCTGTAAACCTCTAAAGTGCAGGCCATCACAGAAATAATATGTGAATAAACAGAGTTTTCAGATCACAATATGCAGTGAAAACTCACCATGTAGTCAGAAAACAGTTAAGTACAGCAAGAACATTCAGAACACTGTTTCTTAATCACTCCAAAAGCCTATCTTGGAAGTTAGAAGACTTGTATCAGTTTAAGGCTTTGTATTACTTACCAGTAGGTTACCTACAGGAAAGATGATAAACAATCACAGATGGGAAACATGCATGCAACAATACCATACTGGCTTGCATGTGTCAGCCTTAGGCTTTTGAATACTGGCCAAGACTATTGGCGCCTCCATGGTGCCTTTTTTAGGCAAGTCTCACAGGTGAATCCCACCTCCATAAACAGTACAATAGCAAAATCAGTGAGGGTTATGCTACTCAGCGCCAGGGGTTATAATCACAAAATGCACACACTCACAGCACTCCTCAGTATGGTCAACGTCAACATCTGTGCAGTAACTGAAACCTGTTTTAAGGCTCCTGAGAGCACACCAGCACTACCGGACTACAACCCATACCACACATTTCGGCCACAGGACATGGACTGTCACAGATATGGAGGGGGTGTATCCATATTCATCAGGGATACCTACACCTCCAGGTTAGTGGGGCAGCATGATACCTCTGAGATCATCCATGTGCAGCTAACATCAGCCACAACTGCAATGCAAACTGTGGCCTGCTACAGGTCACCCTCCATGACCCAGGACCACCACTCCACCTACCTAGAGATAGTGGAAAACATGACAGTCCTACTGAACACCCTGGTATTGGTTGATTTCAACTACCCTACCATTAACTGGGAAATGTACTCCAGTACTCACTTAAGGCCCAGAGCTTCCTGGAATTTATCACCTCAAATGCCCTGTATCAGATGGTAAACTCCCTAACCAGAGGTGGAAACATACTAGAAGTGGTAATCACCAACATGGGCGACAGGTGCACCACAGCAGAGGTAAACCGGTCACTGGTTAGATCTGACCATGAACTAATCACTGATGACTTCCACATCCAACCATCTCCCCCACCCAAGAAAACCACAGTGAAAACCTCTCCTACATCTAACTTCACACTACTAAAAACAGATGTGGGAGATTTCACAGCCTCCACGCTAAGGGAAAACACTGCTCAAGATACAGAAAGATTTACAAATGCACTCTATAAGCACCTACAAGGATGTATGGATCGTGCCATCACTGGTAAACCAAGACTCTTTCCTCCAAGACAAAGACACCAGTCTGGTGGACCCCTGCAATAAACAGGCTATACAACAGAAGTATGACAGTAGTCCAGAAAAACAGCAAATCCCAAGAAGAGCAGGCATCCATGACCAGTATTAGTAAGAAACTTAGGTCCCTCATGAAATTATCCAAGGCTAACTTCAACAGGAAAATAGGCAAGGATTCAAAAGATAACCACAAAGCCTTCTTTGGCTATGTCAAGGATCTAAGTGGTAACACACAGATATGCAATATGCCAGTGCAATATAGCACAAAATATACTGACTCTACTGATATTGCATCCTTGCAGATACATTCAGTGCAAACTTCACCCCCTAAAGAGCCCACAACAATACCTGAAAAGTACAGTATCCCAGACATCAGAGACACACAGGTGGAAATAGCCCTCTCAAATGGCAAAACACAGCATCAATGGAGGCAGATGGTGTCCCAGACTGCATCTTGCAAACACTACAAGACGAACTAACCCCCCACCTAATTAAGCTTTTCAACCTCAGCCTCTGCACAAGCTACATGCCCATACAATGGCACATAGCAATGGTTATTCCACTCCACCAATGTGGAAACACAACTGACCATGATAACTATCACCCCTTAAGCCTGACTAGCCTGGTCTGCAAAGTTATGTTGTGCATCCTCATGGCACTCATTAACAAAGACATTGGTAACTGCCAAACACTTGACCCAACCCAGGTCAGCTTGGCTGAATGCAGATCATGCCTACTGAACCTGTTTGATGTCTTACAGATAGTCACCAAGGTGTTAGATGAGGGGAGAGGTGGTTCACACATACTATCTGGACCTCACCACGGCTTTTGACACCATTCCCCACTTGGGTATTATTGATAAACTCACCAGCCTGTACATGAACCCATTCATCACAGGATGGGTTGCCAACAGGCTTACACACAGAACCCACATGGTAAGACTAGCAGCCTCCAGGTCCAACTCTTAACCAGTCACAACTAGTGTCCCACAGGACTCAGTCCTGGGACCCCTACTGTTTGGCATATACTTCTCAGAGGTACAGGCAAACACAGGTGGACTATGGCAGACCATGTTTGGCAATGACTGCAAGCTGGGAGCCATAATTGACAGTCCAGCTGACACAAACATCCTTCAAAGGGCCTCACAGAGACCGACACAGGGTGTCAAAGTCATGGCCTCAAGCTAAGTGCCACAAACTGCATGGTCATTCCATTTGGGAAAAACTAAACACCCACATATTAACACATAACTGGCAGCCACCTTAATACAGACGAGGTAATAGGGCATCCGGGGACTAAGGTAGATAGTGATCTCTCCTTTGACAATCATATCTCCAAAGTAGTTAGGACATCCTTCTGTGTAGGCCATCTGATTACTAAAGGGTTCGCATCTAGACATACTGAGGTTATAGCGCCCCTTTACTCGTCACTCATCAGTCCCATCATAGAGTATAATTACCCATTTGGGATGTACCTCAGAATACACTTCCGACAGCTGGAAGGTCAATGAACGTACCTCTCCAAGAGGTTTACTGGCCTCAAACATATGTCCTATGCAGCCAGACTGACTAAACTCCTGCTTTACTCAGTGGCATCTCGTTTACTCAGAGATGATCTCTGCTGGCCAAGAAAGCCATGTCCAACTCAGGCTTAATGGATATGCTCCACCTATGGGAATCCATGTCACAGTGAGCCACACTCTGTGGTGAGCTAAACCTTGCCATAACAATAACTAGAACATGCTGGAGGGACAGATTCCTGTCACAGAAACTCCCCATGCTTTGGAACAACATCCCTAATTACATTATACAGAGCCCCTCACTAACACTCTTCAAGAGAAACCTTGAAGAGTGGATGGGGAACAGTAGATACACCCCATGGATCCCGCCATTGGCTTTGCTCCACAGAGGGACAGTTAATTAATCAATGGGGTGGCAAAAGCTGACACATTGTGGCTAGGCTTATGAATGCCCTTGGGCAGTTAGCCAAGTACCTACCTATGAACCTATACATACAGTATCAGCACAGACAGATAGCTTAATTTACTTTTCAGGTGTTGACTTACCTTGTGCCAATAGCAGTTGTGTGTGTAATAGTTGAGGGCTGCCTATGTTGGATGCACACAGTAGACTGCCTATACATGACTATTTACAGGTAGTCTTGTGTGTGTGCCATCCATTTTTACTGTGTGTGCAGGTGGAGAAAGGTTTCAGTCCCTAGGTGCCTACACTGTCAGTATGTGTGCTATACGTTCCCTCTTTGCCAAGGCATTGGCATACTGGGCACGCCTCCATCTGCCTACTGGGGCTGGCTCAGGATGTTTGTGGTCTGAGTACCTCTGTGCCTGTGGGGCCCTTGGCAATGGTGGTGGGCTCTGAGGGCCTTCACCATTCTGACCCTGCTGCAGCTGTTTCTGCAGGATCATATTGTGTAGCATGGCACATACTATGAAGATGTGGGCACATGTGCCTGGAGAGTACTGCAAGGCTCCACCAGATATATCTAAGCAATGGAACTGTGATTTAAGCATCCGGAATACGCGCTCTATGATGATTCTGGTTTGTGCGTGTGCCTCATTATGGCATTCTTGCATGGGTGTGTGTACATTTCTGATGGGAGTCATCATCCACGGATCCAGTGCATAGCCAGCATCCCCCACCAGGTGGCCATATGGGATGTCCCCCCTGGCAAATACCTGATACAGCTGTGAGGCATGCCAGATGTGGGAGTCATGATAGTTTCCAGGGCTGCCAGCACACACATCCGTGATAATGCCCTGGGCATTGCACATCACCTGGCAGTTGATGGAGGGGCATCCCTTGCGGTTTATGTAGCACCTACCCTGCTCACCAGGTGGTGACTTGATGTGTATGTGCCTGCAGTCTATTGCACCTAGTACCTCCGGACATTCTGCCACATGGTGGAAGAGACGCATATTGCTGGCCAACTCCTCCTGCATTCGGGGGAAGTATATGTGCTCATTGGCATGTGGTAACATGGCATTCAGGAACTGGTGAAGTACCCTGGATGCTGATGCCTGTGAGATCCCTATGATATCCCCACTTGGCATTTGAAAGGTACCTGTGGCTAGTATTCTCAGGATTACACATACCTTCATATCCACTGGGATGGGTTCCCCTCTGTTTGTTCTGGCTCTGAGGTGTGGCAGGCATAGCTCCACAAGTTACTGTAGGGTATCCCTGTCCACCCTGTAATGCTGCAATATCTCCAGATCATGTAGCCCCTGGTAGGTTACCCTGGGTCTGAACACTCTTCTCCTCCTCTGGTGCCTGAGGTGGTTGTCAGCATCATCCTCCACAACACCGTCAGTCTCTAACACATGCTGGTAGATCAAAGCCATGGCAGCCCCTAACATGTATATATTAAAAGTTCCCCATATGTATACACCAATGGTGCAAAGTGTATGGGAATACACAAGTCTGTGTGAGGTGCTTTCACACTTTATACTACTGTGCTATGGTTGCTGCTGATGTCATTGGCTGTGTATGAGCAATTCCAGCTGCAGGGTATCTTAATTATGGGTTTTACAGTGAGTACTGCAAGTGTGGGGCCTGTAGTATGGAGTTATGTTTGCCTGCCTTGATTAATCTTTTGCCCTTTAATTCACTTTTAAACCTGGATCCCCTCCCATTGTCAAGCATGCATCGACCTGCCAACTTTCTTGTTTTGTACTTTCCCTACCCAGTCATGTGTTGCAAAATATGTCTTGTAGCTGATATAATGCAATTCTGCTTTGTTCTGTTGTGACACTTTACTGTTTTCTTTGCAGTACAGCCCCTCCCCTTTCCTGTTCTGCAGGTAGCTGCTTGCAGCCTTGTTAGCTGTTGTCTATGGCCCACTGTAGGTTCCTAGGTGTTAATTAGTCATTTATACTCCAATGTCCCTGTTGCAGCATTTCCTTATTTTTTTCCTATATCCTTCCTGTTTCCGCTCCAGTGCGCGCCGTGCAAACCTGTTTACCGAGTTTAAGTGTGCTTTAATCTCCATTCACATGCATACTCGGTTACCTTGTGTGCTCTCAGCTAAGCAAAGCTATAGCCAGTTCAACACACATCTTTCCTGCAGCTTTGCTTAGCTATGGGCAAACCGGAGTAGCAATGCTCCAGTGTGCTTACAGCAAAGGTGACACTCCCCTCTGTTGATGTCATTTTTATCTCGAGGGCTCACCTTGGTCTTATAATGCTACGCTGTGAGGTGCATCCTTACACCAGTGGGGAATCCGTGATTCACTATTACTCCTCTCATTTGCATGGAATTGCCTACTAATTCTTAGCTATTGCGCAAAACACTGACACAGCCCCTTAGCAACTCTTGCACCATGGTGTGGTGTAACATGCCTGCCATTGACTATTATGAGGAAATCATGATATGTGTTACATTGCAGTTTTATTCTATATTTTTCTATTTTCCTTGCAATCCCATTTGCGCGCCGCTGCCCTGCGCTTAAACTTCACGATAGTGCGAAAAAACTGAAATGTTATTTTTATAGTTTGCACATTTTTTATGCCAATGGCTATATATTTAGCCATTGGCATATATTAACAATATAATACATGTGTTTGGTCAGCTGTTATGGCTCCGATTTTATGTTTGCAAAAATGTAAACTGTTTTTTTACAGTTTACATTTCTGCATGCTTACACTATGCCTGCACCACTTCCCGGATCACTGAATACCTTCATTTGCATGTTATACTGCTGCAAATGGGGTACTTAGCATACAGGCGCCGGGAGCTGTGCGGGCATAGTGTACGCAGGTAGAGCACATGGAAACAGCTCGTACCTGGAACGCTTGCTGGCTATATTTGGTGTTGGAACACCAACGCTACACCTGCACCTGGCACAAGCTTCATGAATCCTGGGGTGTATTACACAATGCAGGCCTACTGATGAATTAATTAATTCTTTAGTGCGATAGATAATGCAAAACAAAGAAATATTATATTGATGATGTAGCAGCTTTTGTTCAACAACCCACGAGTCATAGAAATATCAGAAATATTACTGCATACAAGGTACTGTTTTTTATTTGGTAGGTATACATGTTTACATGATATCTACATCTCATTTGTGACCTCTGTATGTCTTCCCTGTCATCAAAAATATTTATCCCTGCTGACATCTCTCTGTATAGGTCTGACCTACCTTAATGCTTGAATGCCTAATAATTCATGCTCCTCCAGAATCAACAAAATCAGATTATGGTTGAAGGCAGCCCTGTGCAGGGTAATGTACCAGGCCCTACCAACCATACCAATATCTTTTTATCTGGCTGCTGCCTCTCTTCAGTTATCATAAAATGGTGGTCCAACCTGTCAATCTGCATGTTATTTTCTTGTCTTTATTACTTTTGCAATTATCACAGAGATTTGGATTTCAGTTTTACAGCTTTTACTTAAAATTTTACAGCAAAAACACTGACAGACATTTTAAAACAAAATAAAACACTATCTCATTGAAAACAGACGTATTTATAATGAGAAGCACTAACATTTAGTGAAAATGCATCTGGCAACCCATTAAACTACAACAGACATGCCAACATACATGATCAGACAGCATATGGTGAAGCACTAATTAGTGACTGTGTGATGAGTGAAAGAAATAGAAAGACAGTTTTTATTTGCTAACAGCCTGGGACAGAGCACTGGTCAAATGTCCATTTTCAGGAGCAGCTATGTAGCACCATTTGGTGAAACACATTGGTCAGAGGTGCAGAGAAGACAAATAAAGGCTGATGGAATTAAAGTCTGTACTGTAGGATACTGTTCTTTATCAGCTAATAGCTTTACTCAACTGTAATGAGTGTTAGACAAACTGTTGTAGCCAAAACACAGTGCATTTTATACCTGAGTGTCTGCACAGAATAAGCTAAATTAAAAATGCATTCATACTTAAAAAAGTTTAAACTCATAGACTTCATGCTGTCCAGTTTATTCAGATCTAAATAACATACTGTCAACATTTAACAAATCAAGAATAATACCCAAAGAATATAGCTCACGTATTGATTCTCCTGTTTACTAAAATCATTTTGCTTCCTTTGTACCATAACTACTCTAGTATAGGTACTTACTAGGCTTGCAGTTCTTGGGACCATTGAGGAACATAACTCAAAACTGTCAGTTACCCCAAAAGCACTATATGCAAATGTTGGTGGAGGGAATCAAACCCTTTACCACAAGAACTGCACCAACTGCCAGACTAAATTTGAAAGGGAGGGAAAGGATTCAAACCTCACAACCTTAATACATGTAACAGTAGAGTTAACCAACTATGCTCCTCTGAAGTACAGGCCAACACTAAGAGACTCTGGCTAACAAAGTTCACAGATGACTGCAAACTGGGAGCCAGTATTGAATCCCCAAATGATGTGGATATTCTACAAAAGGACCTTACAGAAACAGGTGCCTGGTGCCAGAGCCATGGGCTCAAGCTCAATGCCAAGAAATGTATAGTTATCTCCTTTGGGAAAAAACATGTACCTGTGAATTACCACATAGGTGGCAGTACACTAAACACCGAAAGTGTGATAAGACACTTAGGGACACAGGTGCACAGTGGTCTCACCTTCGATAACCAGATCCCCACAACAGTCAGGAAATTCTTCTATGTGGCACACCTCATCACTAAGGGCTTCTCATCCAGAAAAAAGGAGGTCATTGTCCCACTGTACTCATCCCTCATTAGACCCATTATAGAATACAATGCCCCATTTGGTATGTACCTCTCAAGACATCTGCAACAAACAACTGGAAAGGCCACAGAAATACCTCACTAAATGAATCACAGGCCTAAAGCAGATGCCCTATGCTGACCATCTAAAAAAAACCCCAGCTATACTCTTGTCACATATCGTCTACTTAGAGGCAATCTCTGCTTAACATACAAGGCCATGTCAAACCCAGAGCTGTTGGACATGCTACACCTAAAGAAATCCCAATCCCTCAGAGCCACACACTCCAGGGATCTAAACCTTGTCATCACAATGAGAAAAACATGCTGAAAGGATAGGTGTCTGACCCAGAGACTCTCCAGACTCTGGAATAGACTTCCCATACATGTCAAGCAGAGCACCTCTTTGGCCGTCTTCAAAAGGAACCTTGATGATAACATTAGCAGGGGGCGTGGCCAAGGATGAACACAGGATAGCAGCAGATTTCTTCAGCTCCACCAATTTCATTACATTGACAGGAATTAATTACTTAAAAAATTAATTTTTGAAGTAATTTTCTTTCTAAATATGTTTGTTTTATATAGTTCTTGAACTATATCTAAAAAAGAAAGGAAATCTTAATAATATTCCTGTCAGAAATTACTTTGGAAATTTTCCTGTCAGTTTATCAGTCTGAAATGAGTTCCAGTAAGACAAATTCTCAAGACTCCAGCATCAAGAAAGAACTTCAGTCTCTGATAATTATAGTCCAGCAACTTACTGCTAAGATGGATAAAATGGATACTAAAATAGCCACTTTCATAGAAAAAACTACAAAACAAATAGACTTGTTACATTTGGACCTGCAATAACAGAAGATCCAGATGACAGGCATAGAAGAAGCTGTGAATGACATGGAAAATAGAATACAAGAAGAGGAAATCAACATTGAGTTTCTGCTGAAACAAAATACACATTTACAAACAAAGCTGGATGACCTGGAAAATAGATCTAGGCGCAATAACATTAGGATTTTTGGACTGCCAGAAAATATTGAAGGTAACAATATTACTTCTTTTTTAACAACATGGCTCCCTAAAACTTTAGATTTACCAGAAGCATTCTCTTTTGGTATCAAAAGAGCACATAGATCTATAGCTAATACTAATTCTAACAAAAACTATCCTAGATCAGTTATAGTTAGATTTCTATCATCTTTTGATAAAGAGATGGTTCTTAAATCTGCTTGGGCTAAAGCTCCTGTTAAGATTAATGAAACAACTGTGCATTTTGACAATGACTATTCTTCCATGGTATTAGCTAAAAGAAAAGTTTTTCTGCCACTAATAAGGGAGCTTAAAAAAGCACAGTTTAAAACATACCTTTTGTTTCCTGCCAAGCTTAAAATCTTCCTTCCTGATGGTCCTAAAATTTTCGATGACTTAGACTCTGCTTTACCGTTTATCAAAAAAAATAAGATTTTGGAAAAAATAAAAGAAATGGAATGGGCTAGTCCTTCGTTAAAGAGACTGGCAACTGAAACTTCATGGAAGACTTCAGAGAAGAAGAAGAGACTAAAAAACAAATGATTTGTACTATGTTTTTTTTCTCTCTCATCATTTTATTTTATTATTAATCCTTTTAAATATAGTTCCTGCATTTCTAAGAAGCAACAAATATTTTGAAAAAGATTTAATCAAAGTTATTCTCTGTGTGCAAAGAAATGTTTTGTTTCATAACTAGTCAAAATATCTGGAGATTTAATGGCAAGCTGTGATTTAACTTGTTTCTCTTTCTGAAGAGGAAAAATAAGGTCAGTAATTTGATACATTTTTTTCCTTTAAAAGTTTATATGTTCTTCAAATGCTATTCCTAATTATACTTTCTTGATTACACTGCTTATGCTTGTTTGTAAATAATCTGTCATACTTTAACTAATAATAATTAGAACTAAATAATAGTAAATAATATGTTTTATTTTTAACTCTATTAATATAAACAGT